>NC_041227.1:107303127-107311522 GCF_002837175.3 Physeter macrocephalus | reverse complement strand
CACACACACACACACACACACACACACACACACACACACACACACACACAAAAACCAAAAACAAAAAACATTCACAAGGTAAGGAGGATAGATTGAACTGTGCATGTAGCATGGGAAAGGAACACATTGTAATTTAAAATATTGTGAGAATAAGCCATATGGAAATCAAAATAAGTAAGATAGTATTTGTGGAACTGAAACCTTCATCATCTTACAGTAGACAGAGATCCCTTCCTGACCTGCCCTGACCTGTAACATGAGCAAAACCTTTTGTGGTATCACTCTGTTGAGATATATGGGTTGTTTTTCACTACAGCATCACCTGATGCATCTTACCTGAGACAGATAAATTTTGAGAAGCAAATAAAAAAATCTATTTAGATTTACCCTCTTGCACTGCTGGTGGGAATGTAAATTAATACAGCCACTATGGAAATCGTATGGAGGTTTCTTAAAAAACGAAAAATAGAACTACCATTCGACCCAGCAATCCCACTACTGGGCAAATAACCTGAGAAAACCATAATTCAAAAAGAGTCATGCACCACAATGTTCATTGCAGCTCTATTTACAATAGCCAGGACATGGAAGCAACCTAAGTGTCCATCGACAGATGAAAGGGTAAAGAAGATGTGACACATATTTACAATGGAATATTACTCAGCCATAAAAAAATGAAATTGAGTTATTTGTAGTGAGGTGGATGGACCTAGAGTCCATCATACTGAGTGAAGTAAGTCAGAAAGAGAAAAACAAATACCATATGCTAACACATATATATGGAAACTAAAAACAAAAAATGGTTCTGAAGAACCCAGGGGCAGAACAGGAATAAAGATGCAGACATAGAGAATGGACTTGAGGACATGGGGAAGGGGAAGGGTAAGCTGGGAAGAAGTGAGAGAGTGGCATGGACTTATATATACTACCAAATGTAAAATAGATAGCTAGTGGGAAGCAGCTGCATAGCACAGGGAGATCAGCTCAGTGCTTTGTGACCACCTAGAGGGGTAAGATAGGGAGGGTGGGAGGGGATAGGGGATATATGTACATGTATAGCTGATTCACTTTGTTATAAAGCAGAAACTAACACACCATGGTAAAGCAATTATACTCCAATAAAGATGTTAAAAAAAAAAGTGACTTGCATAATATTGGTGAGTAGAGTCCCTTAAGCAAAGCAAAAATATCAGAAACTCTAAAAGAGAACAAATTTCATTATGTAAAAATTAGAAACTCTGTATAGAAAAAATACTATGAAGAAATATAAAAGGTACACAATTTGTCACATTAGTGACAAAACTGTCAATATAGACAAATAATAGATAGATATCCATAGTGAATAAAGAATTTCTATAGATCGTCAACAAAATAAAACAATTCTAGAAACATAGACAAGGGATATGGAAAGGCAATTCACAAAGAAGATCTGTATTTAGTAATATAGATGAATATTCACAATACCACAAATATATATTTGTATATATATCATACTTTTAAGTACATGTTGAGTATATATGTGTTTATATATGAATTAACACACACATATATTCATTCATATTTTATATATATGTGTAAAGAAAAAAATTTGGAAAAATATGTAATAACCTTTCAACTATTAGAGTTTGAGAATTTTTTTTAGCTGAAAGTTCCTTAATTTTATGAAACAGTTTTAAAACCGTCAACATATGATACATTTTGGTAACTGTACCATTAGCACTTGAAAATATTTTTTTTCTTCCATTTTGATTGTGTTGTCCTATAAATGACAATAAGTTCAGATTGTTTCATGACATTGTTCAAAGTTTCTTTATGCTGATTGATCTGCTTGTTCTATAAGTTACTGAGAGGGAAGTATTAGAATTTCAGACAATGTCGATTTGCCTATATCTTCTTTTGGTTCTGTCAGATTTTCTTTATATATTTGAAGCTAAGCAAATAGATATATACAAATTTAAGACTGTTATATATTCCCTTGAAAAAACATATATTTATTTATTTGTTTGTTTGTTTATTTATATTATGAAATATCCATCTAGTTTGTCTGATAGTCTTGTAGCCACACCAGCATTCTTGTGCTTAGTGTTTTCTTGGTATATCTTTTCTGTCCTTTTATCTTTAACCTATTTGCATTTTTATTGCAAGTCTGTTTCTTGTAAACAGAATGTAGATGAATCTGTTTAAAACCCCGTTTGACAAATTTTGTCTTAATCCATTTAAATAATCCATAAGCACATGAAAAGCTGTGCAACATCATTAGTCATCATGGAAATGTATTTTAAAACCATAATTCTGTGCCTCTACAAAGCCAGCAAAAGGACTAAAATTTAAAGAATGACAATAACAAGTTTTGCAGAGATATGAAACAATCGAAATTCTCATACATTGTTGATGGGAGTATGAACTTGTTAAGCTACTTAAGAAAATGATTCAGCAGTATCTACTGCTAAAGCTAAACACAGCTGCCCTAAGACATATCAGCTCTTCTGCTAGGTATGTACCCAACAGAAAAGAGATGAGTGCATATGTCCACCAAAAGACATGCACAAGATTATACATAATGGCCTTATTAATTGCAGGCAAAACTAAAAACAAACCAAATGTCTATCAATAGGAAAATGGACAAATACATTTTGGCTTCTTTGTGCAATGATGTACCACACAACACAAGAAAAGAACTACTGATACATGAAAAACATGAATCTCAGAAGCTTGATGTTGAGTGAAAGAAGCCAGACATGAAAGTGAAAATGTGTGATTCAAACTATATGAAGCTCAATAAGAGGCAAAATTAACTTTGGGTGATGGATGTCAGAACAGTGGTTACTGCTGGGGGAGGTTGATTGGTAATGAGGGGGACTGGCATGAGAAAACCTTCTGGTGTGCTGAAAATGTTGCACATCTTGACCTGAGTAGTCTCGTGAATGTATACAAATTTAAAATATCATCAACCTGTTCACTTCAGATTGCACATTTACTGTATATGTTATGTCTCAATAAAAAGAAAAACATTAAAAGAAAATATATATAAGTTCTTTATATTAAAAAATACTCCCCAAATAAGTACATATGAAAGTAATTTAAGATACACTAGTTTGGGTTTTATGTTGTCTCCCCATAATGTAATGTTGGGTAAAGTGAGGTGCTTCCCTATAATACTGTTCAGCAGAGCATACATGTTTTGGGTAGTGTTGTTTCCAAGGTTCTGGACAGTGAAATTAATCTTTGATCCTCATTGAGTGTTGCGCTAAGACCACATAATGAGGTGGAATGAGAAGGAATCATCACAAGTTTTTTTGTCCTTTCTCCTCCAGAGAAGATTTGCCCAGATGATTTGTTAAGAATGAAAATTTTTATTTATACTCTCACTTTTGTTGCCAGGTCTTTCTGTCACTTTTGAGATAGCCGACTAATAATAACACTTTTTAGAAGTATTTTGATCATACAATAGAGTAGCAGTTATATTCATGCTGGTGAAATGTGTTAATATTCTCTGTTTAAAGATGCAATGCTGTTTGTTCCTTTAAATAAACCAGCTGAAGTTTCTTTAAAAGCTCAGCTAAATACACACTATCCTATGAAATATCACTTCTACTAGATAGTAGACATTTGGAACCTCAGGGGCAGTTAAGCAGATGAGGTGTGAGCACAGAGGCTGCTGTTTTAATGATTTTTGTGACTGATCCTGAGCTCAATGGAGTTATTATGCCAAGTATTCTGCTTGTCTCACTTTGATCTTGTAGTGGATAATTTTGAGAATGAATATTGGCAATAATCCCCCTTGGCAGCATATAAGCAATTTAGTGTAGTCTTAAGGGTAGCAGTTCTGGAGACAGACTGCTCAGGTTCAAATACTGTCTTCATCAGTTCTGTGCTGTGAAGCCATAGGCAATTTACTCCAGCTCTCTGAGCCCATTTCCTCATCTGCAAAAATGGGAATAATAGCACATTCTACAGAGGATTATTGTGAATACTAAACAAAATAGCTTATGTGAAAGCATCTGGGAAAAAAAGAGGCACTGGGGAGTATTTGTTCAGACATTTGTTTATACTGATTGTGCACAGCAAGAAGCATGAAAGATACAGAATCTAGCTGGACCAGAAAGGTTGTATAGTAGATTTGGGGGAAATGATTAACTGAGATAATCTGTGTAAATTGCTTAGAACAGTACCTGGCATGTAATATTTGATTAATAGTGTTAGCTCTCATGTTTATTTTTGGCACTTTGAAAAAACAGGAGCATGTTTGGAATCTAAACATGTCAATCACTGAGTAGAGTCAGAAAAGATATTGATTTATTTTTAATCACTTTATTATTCATTATGACAAAGCCTTAGAGTGGAGATTTGAAAATCACTTGTTAATAAGTGATGAGGAACAAGAGGCTCTTTCTCCACTTTCAGTTTGTTCACTTGGGTTCTCTGTAAAACCTATGCTCTGTACAATAAGACTACATGATTCCCTATTTCCCATGTGGCAGAATAGGTGACCATTAGAACATTCCCTAGTCCTCCATATTATTCCTTATTCCACATTTGTAATTCTTTTTTTTTTTTTGAATTAGGCTTCAAGCTCCTTCAAATGGATTATAAGTTAACCCTCTGGAATCAAAAGAAGGTCCCATGTTGTGTAAAGCCCAAGTGTTCCAACTTGTCCAGTATCCCGAAATTAATCTTTTCATCACCCTTCTGTAAAGGGTGATGAGTTTTTACAGAGTTACAAATAAATTTAGCATCTTCTCAGAAACTCATTTTGCGTTTTTTAAAAACCCACAGTAACTGAAAAATCCTCAAGGACTGCACTTCTTTTTACGCCTAGTGGCAAATATTACTTGATTATGCTGGCAGTTAGGAATGGTTTAGCTTTAATTTAACTTTTCCACAAAATGGCATGTAGGCCACTGTCTATAGGATATCAAAAGCCTGGTGACAGGTTAACGTCTTTCCCGTCCATCTGGATAGCTACTAAATGCCAATCATTCAGGAATGCCCAAAGAGCTGAATGGGTCACTGAATTTCACTTTTATTCCACTTTTTATACCTTTTATTCCCATATTTTGTCAGTTTCACTGTTCTAATTCCCCTTCTGATTTATCTGTGATAACAGCCATTGGGCGTACTGATTTTTCTTTCAGCATCACAGAATCCCTTACTGTTCTGCCACAGTTTCATCCTCCTTCCTCCATAGAATTTATGTCACTTGAGGATCTAAGCAATTGATAAACGTAACACACCTCCCCACATATAATTGATGTTGGTGTTCATTCAGGGCTCTTCTTGTGAGTTTGGGGTCTCAATGTAGCTGCCCAGTACAATGCACTGTATTCAAAGCTCTGAAGGCTCAGTAACTTTCCCAGGTTAATAACATCTTTGGTGTTTTTAATCTTGATTAAAGAGAGAGATGATAACATGTGACTAGCTTGAATTTAGATTCCTTATCACCACATTTTGCTGTCTGTAAAAACTTTGACAATATTTTTTTAACTCCCTGAACCTACTTTTCATAACCAGTAAAACCAAACTAACCTGTGAAAGTTGTTGTGTGGACCAAATGAGATACCATAATCTGAGAAAGTACCTTGGAAAGTATCAAAGGCTTTATCACTCTAAAGTATAAGGATGTACAATAGTATTTGCTATATTAAGAAGGATGGCATTAGGCACTGAATACAAAGTGGAGACTTAGAAGCCTATAAGAACCTCAATGACAGGAATCGTGCCATTGTATTATTCTGTGCTCCATATATTGGCTGAAATGAGGTGCACCTCATATATGTTTGCTAAATGAGAAAAAATAATAAACTATAAAGTAGAATAATTGTTAAATTTCAGGTTCTATTTCTAAATTCTAATAGATTCACTCTTTTGCAGAAAGTAATTATTTCAACCTACTGAAAATCAATCAATACTTATTTCTTAACAGTTTACTATGTACCAGGCACTTGGCTGGAATCATGAGAAATAACAAATTATTCAAAATCAAGGAAGGAGTGTTCTGATTTAGAATAGTGAGTTCAGCCTATGTGTTTAACTCTGTTGTCCCTTTTGCCCATAGCTCCTTCTAATGAGTAAGTTTTTTCAGCATCAGGAAGGAGAAAATGTCAGAAAACTATAAAACTTTGGTAGATATAGAACAGACATGAAAGGAAAGTTTTCCAACCTCCAAATCATTGGATGCAAATAGAAAACTAAATGTGTATTAAAGGGACCCCAGGAGAAGGTGTCAACACAATCAAAGTCAGAGTGATGAGCTGCCGCATTGCTCTCTCTACCACATATATTTGTGTACACAGACATACATTTACATACACATATCTCTATCTGAAGAAAGAAAGAAAAGAGTAGAGGAGGTTAAAAAAGAAACCATTATTAAATTAAAAACTAAGAAATAATTAAAAATAAGAATTTGTGTCATTCAAAGTAAGAAATGGGATATAAAGAATATAAGGAAAATTGGTTCAAGATGGCAGATTAGAAGGGTGTGAGCTCACTCACTCTTGTGAGAGCACCAGACTCACAACTAATTGCTGCACAATCATCAAGAGAAAGACACCAGGGCTTCCCTGGTGGCACAGTGGTTGAGAGTCCGCCTGCCGATGCAGGGGACGCGGGTTCATGTCCCGGTCTGGGAAGATCCTACATGCCGCGGAGCGGCTGGGCCCATGACCCATGGCCGCTGAGCCTGTGTGTCCGGAGCCTGTGCTCTGCAACGGGAGAGGCCACAACAGTGACAGGCCCTCGTACTGCAAAAAAAAAAAAAAAAAAAAAAAGAGAAAGACACTGAAACTCACCAAAAAACATAACCCACATCCAAAGACAAAGGAGAAGCCACAATGAGATTGTAGGAGGGGCACAATCACAATAAAATCAAATCCCATAACTGCTGGGTGGGTGACTCACAAACTGGAGAACACTTATACTACAGAAGTCCACCCACTGGAGTGAAGGTTCTGAGCCCCACGTCAGGCTTCCCAACCTGGGGGTCTGGCAATGGGAGGAGGAATTCCTAGAGAACCAGATTTTGAAGGCTAGTTTGAGTTGATTGCAGGACTTCAACAGGACTGGGGGAAGAGACTAAACTCTTGGAAGGCACACACAAAGTAGCGTGTGCATCGGGACCCAGGGGAAGGAGCAGTGACCCCATAGGAGACTGAACCAGACCTACCTGCTAGTGTTGGAGGGTCTCCTGCAGAGGCAGGGTGTGTCTGTGTCTCACCATGAGGACAAGGACACTGGAGCAGAAATTCTGGGAAGTACTCCTTGGCGTGAGTCCTCCCAGAGTCCGCCATTAGCCCCACCAAAGAGCCGGGTAGGTTCCAGGGTTGGGTCACCTCAGGCCAAACAACCAACAGGGAGGGAACCCAGCCCCACCCATCAGCAGACAAGCAGATTAAAGTTTTACTGAGCTCTGTCCAACAGAGCAACAGCCAGCTCTACCCACCACCAGTCCCTCCCATCAGGAAACTTGCACAAGCCTCTTAAATAGCCTCATCCACCAGAGGGCAGACAGCAGAATCAAGAAGAGCTACAATCCTATAGGCTGTGGGAAAAAAAAAACACATTCACAAAAAGATAGACAAGATGAAAAGGCAGAGGGCTATGTACCAGATGAAGGAACAAGAAAAAAACCCAGAAAAAAAATTAAATGAAGTAGAGATAGGCAACCTTTCAGAAAAAGAATTCAGAATAATGATAGTGAAGATGATCCAGGACCTCAGAAAAAGAATGGAGGCAAAGATCGAGAAGATGCAAAAAATATTTAACAAAGACCTAGAAGAATTAAACAAAAAACACTTAGAAGAATTAAACAACAAACACACAGAGATGAACAATATAATAGCTGAAATGAAAAATACACTAGAAGGAATCAATAGCAGAATAACTGATGCAGAAGAATGGATAAGTGACCTGGAAGACAGAATGGTCGAATTCACTACCATGGAACAGAATAAGGAATGAAAAGAAATGAAGACAGCGTAAGAGACTCTGGGGCAACATTAAATGCAGCAACATTCATATTATAGGGGTCCAAGAAAGAGAAGAGAGAGCAAAAGGACACAAGAAAATATTTGAAGAGATTATACTCAAAAACTTCCCTAACATGGGAAAGGAAATAGCCACCCAAGTCCAGGAAGCACAGAGAGTACCAGGCATGATAAACCAAAGGAGAAACAGGCCTAGACACATAGTACTCAAATTGACAAACAATAATAACAAAGAAAAATTATTGAAAGCAACAAGGGAAAAATGACAAATAACATACAAGGGAACTCCCATAAGATAACAGCTGATTTCTAAGCAGAAACTCTACAAGCCAGAAGGGAGTGGCGTGATATACTTAAAGGGATGAAAGGGAAGAACTTACAACCAAGATTACTCTACCTGGCAAGGATCT
>NC_041227.1:107272017-107302727 GCF_002837175.3 Physeter macrocephalus | reverse complement strand
AAAGCTAAGAGAATTCAGCTCCACCAAACCAGCTCTACAACAAATGCTAAAGGAACTTCTCTAAGTGGGAAACAAAAGAGAAGAAAAGGAACTACAAAAACAAACCCATAACAATTAAGAAAATGGTAATAGGAACATAAATACCAATAATTACCTTAAACGTGAATGAATTAAATGTTCCAACCAGAAGACACAGGCTCTCTGAATGCATACAAAAACAGGACCCATATATATGATGTCTACAAGAGACCTACTTCAGACCTAGGGACACATACAGACTAAAAGTGAGGGGATGGAAAAAAATATTCCATGCAAATGGAAATCAAAAGAAAGCTGGAGTAGTAATACTCATATCAGATAAAATAGACTTTAAAATAAAGATTGTTACAAGGGCAAGGAAGGACACTACATAATCAACAAGGGGTCAATCCAAGAAGAAGATATAACAATTATAAATGTATATGCACTCAACATAGGAGCACCTCAATACATAAAGCAACTATGAACAGCTATAAAGAGGAAATTGACAGTAACATGATAATAGTGGGGGACTTTAACACCTCACTTACACCAATAGACAGATCATCCAAAAAGAAAATTAATAAGGAAACACAAGCTTTAAATGACACAATAGACCAGCTAGATTTAATTGATATTTTTAGGACATTCCATCCAAAAACAGCAGATTACACTTTCTTCTCAAGTGCACATGGAACATTCTCCAGGATAGATCACATCTTGGGTCACAAATCAAGTCTCAGTAAATTTAAGAAAATTGAAATCATATCAAGCATCTTTTCTGACCACAATGTTATGAGATGAGAAATCAATGACTGGGAAAAAAACATAAAAAACAGAAACAAATGGAGGCTAAACAATACATTACTTAATAACCACGAGATCACTGAAGAAATCAAAGAGGAAATCAAACAATACCTAGAGACAAATTACAATGAAAACACGATGATCCAAAAGCTATGGGCTGCAGCAAAAGCAGTTCTAAGAGGGAAGTTTATAGCAATACAATCCTACCTCAAGAAAAAAGAAAAATCTCAAATAAACAATCTAACCTTACACCTAAAAGAACTAGTTAAAGAAGAACAAACAGAACACAAAGTTAATAGAAGGAAAGAAATCATAAAGAACAGACCAGAAATAAATGCAATAGAAACAAAGAAAACAATAACAAAGACCAATAAAACTAAAAGCTGGTTCTTAGAGATGATAAAATTGATAAACCATTAGACAGACTCATCAAGAAAAAGAGGGAGAGGACTCAAATCAATAAAATGAGAAATGAAAAAGCCTTACACCTAAAGGAACTAGAGAAAGAAGAAGAAATAAGACCCAAAGTTAGCAGAAGGAAAGAAATCTTAAAGATCAGAGCAGAAATAAATGAAATAGAAACAAAGAATACAATAGCAAAGATCAACAAAACTAAAAGCTGGTTCTTTGAGAAGATAAAACAAAATTGATAAACCATTAGCCGGACTCACCAAAAAAAAGAGGGAGAGGACTCAAATCAATAAAATTAAAAGTGAAAAAGAAGAAGTTACACCAGATACCACAGAAATACAAAGCCTGCTAGGAGACTACTACAAGCAACTCTGCCAATAAATTGGACAATCTGGAAGAAATGGGCAAATTCTTAGAAAGGTATAACCTTCCAAGACTGAACCAGGAAGATATAGATAAAACGAACAGACCAATCATACGTAATGAAATTGAAACTGTGATTAAAAATCTTCCAACAAACAAAAGTCCAGGACTAGATGGTTTCACAGGTGAATTCTATCAAATCTTTAGAGAAGAGCTAACACCCATCCTTCTCAAACCCTTCCAAAAAATTGCAGAGGAAGGAACACTCCCAAACTCATTCTATGAGACCACCATCACTCTGATACCAAAACCAGACAAAGATACTACAAAAAAAAAATTACAGAACAATATCACTGGTGAATACAGATGCAAAAATCCTCAACAAAATGCTACAGAATCCAACAACACATTAAAAGGATCATATACCATGATCAAGTGGGATTTCTCCCAGGGATGCAAGGATTCTTCAATATATGTAAATCAAACAATATGATACTCTATATTAACAAACTGAAGAATAAAAACCATATGATCATCTCAATAGAGGCAGAAAAAGCTTTTGACAAAATTCAACACCCATTTATGATAAAAACTCTCCATAAAGTGGGCATAGAGGGAACCTACCTCAACATAACAAAGGCCATATATGACAAACCCACAGCAAACATCATTCTCAATGGTGAAAAACTGAAAGCATTTACTCTAAAATCAGGAAGAAGACAAGGATGTCCACTCTCACCACTCTTATTCAACATAGTTTTGGAAGTCCTGGCCACAGCAATCAGAGAAGTAAAAGAAATAAACATAATACAAATTGGAAAAGAAGAAGTAAAACTCTCACTGTTTGCAGATGACATGATACTATACATAGAGAATCCTAAAGATTCCACCAGAAAACTGCTAGAGCTAAGCAATGTATTTGGTAAAGTTGCAGGATACAAAATTAATGCACATATTCTTGGATTGGAAGAATCAATATTGTGAAAATGAATATACTACCCAAAACAATTTACAGATTCAGTGCAATCCCTATCAAATTACCAATGGCTTTTTTTACAGAATTAGAACAAAATAATCTTATAATTTGTATGGAGACACAAAAGACCCCGAATAGCCAAAGCAGTCTTGAGGGAAAGAACGCAGCTAGAGGAATCAGACCCCCTTACTTCAGGCTATACTACAAATCTACAGTAATGAAGACAATATGGTACTGGCACAAAAAGAGAAATACAGATCAATGGAACAGGATAGAAAGCCCAGAGATAAACCCATGCACCTATGATCAACTAATCTCTGAAAAAGGAGGCAAGGATATACAGTGGAGAAAGACAGTCTCTTCAATAAGTGGTGCTGGGAAAACAGGACAGCTACATGTAAATGAATGAAATTAGAACACTCCCTAACACCATACACAAAAATAAACTCAAATGGATTTGAGACCTAAATGTAACCCTGGATACTATAAAACTCTTAGAGGAAAACATAGGAAGAACACTCTATGACATAAATCACAGCAAGATCTTTTTTGATCCATCTCCCAGAGTAATGGAAATAAAAACAACAATAAATAAATGGGACCTAATGAAACAAAGCTTTTGCACAGCAAAGGAAACTACAAACAATACAAAATGACAACCTTCAGAATGGGAGAAAATATTTGCAAATGAATCAACAGACAAAGGATTAATCTCCAAAACATATAAACAGCTCATGCAACTCCATATTAAAAAAACAAACAACCCAATGCAAAAATGAGCAAAAGACTTAAATAGACATTTCTCCAAAGAAGACATACAGATGGCCAAGAAGCACATGAAAAGCTGCTCAACATCACTAATTATTAGAGAAACACAAATCAAAACTACAATGAGGTATCACCTCACACCAGTTAGAATGGGCATGATCAGAAAATCAACAAACAACAAATGCTGGAGAGGGTGTGGGGAAAAGGGAACCCTCTTGCACTGTTGTTGAGAATTTAAATTGACACAGCCACTATGGAGAACAGTATGGAGGTTCCTTAAAAAACTAAAAATAGAATTACCATATGACCCAGCAATCCCACTACTGGACATATACCCAGAGAAAACTGTAATTCAAAAAGACACATGCACCTCAATATTCATTGCAGCACTATTTACAATAGCTAGGTCATGGAAGCAACCTAAATGCCCATTGACAGATGAATGGATAAAGAAGATGTGGTACATATATACAATGGAATATTACTCAGGCATAAAAAGGAATCCATTTGGGTTGTTTGCAGAGATGTGGATGGATTAGAGACTGTCATACAGAGTGAAATAAGTCAGAAAGAGAAAAACAAATATGGTATATTAATGCATATATGTGGAACCTAGAAAAATGGTACAGATGAACCAGTTTTCAGGGCAGAAACAGAGACACAGGTGTAGAGAACAAACGTATGAACACCAAAGCAGGAAAGCAGTGGAGGTGTTGGTTGTGTGAGGAATTGGGAGATTGGGACTGAAATATATACACTATTGTGTATAAAATGGATAACTAGTAAGAACCTGCTGTATAAATAAATAAAATAAAATTCAAAAATTCAGGAAAAAAGAAAATAAGGAAAATACTTCATTTATATTGATCATAATTCTATAACATATTAAAATATATACATATTATATAAAAATTCATGGTCATGTTAAAATCTTACTGAAAAAGCTCTATTTCCAAGGAAAATGCTATATTACCAAAACTGGCTTAAGAAAGTAAAATCTAAGTAGATCAATAGAGCAATATGAATTAACAAATTTGCAGAATAACACCACATATGATAAAGACCATATGCAGATGTGGTACAGAATATTTCCACCAAACTTTAAAAAAACACATTTCCTGTGATGTTGAAACTATTTCAAGGCACTGGAAAAAAGTTATCTAATTTATTCAGTGAGGAAAGCAAAAGCAAAATCCTAAAAAGAGAACACAGAAAACTACAGGCCAATATGAGGTACCTGTACCATCATGGTTCTTCTACCTTTTGTATAATGAACTGTGTGTCATATTTTTATATTTAAAAAACTACTTGGATTTTGACTGACATTTTATTTAAAATGATAGATTGACCTTTGAATAACAAATTCATTTACCTGAATTACTTGAATGTCAAAATAAACATTGTGACAAAAATATCAAAGCAAGAGGAATTTTAGAAGAAAAATGTATATATATATGTGTGTGTGTGTGTATATACATATTATAACAAAAATATGTATTCGTATCTTAATCATTTGATGTTAATGTGACCACTGAGTCCATTTGCTTAAAACAGACTTTTTCACACCAGGAAGGATGGAAGACTGAACACTTAAAAGATTCACTTTCAACACCAATCCTGTGTCTGTCCAGGGATGCTTGGTAACAAACATCCCTGAAATCTCAGGAGCTTCCAGTGGTACAGAATTCTTTCTCACTTATCCTCTCAGCACATTGTAAGTTGGTTGAGGCTCTGTTCCATGTGATCTTCACTCTGGATCCCAGATTGATGGAGCATCAAGTTTCTGGACCATGGTTGGTGTAGCGGGTTGAATCATGTTCTCCAAAATTCATGTCCACCTGGAACCTCAGAATGTGACCATATTTGGAAATAGGTCCTTTGCAGATGAAACTAGTTAAGAATACTGAGATAAAATCATCCTGGGTTTAGTCTGGGCACTAAATTCAATTCCTGGTGCCCTTATAAGAAGAGGAGAGAACACATAGACACAGAGACGGTGATGTGATGATGGAGGCAGAGCTTGGAGTGATGCATCTATGAGCGAAAATTGCCAAGATTGCCAACAACCACCAGGAGCTAAGCAATAAGCATAGATGGAATGGTTTCTCCATTAGAGTCTCCAGAAGGAATGAACCCTGCTGACTCCTTGACTTTGTATTTCTGGCCTCCTAAACTGTGAGATAATAAATTCCTGTTGTTTTAAGCCACCCATTCTGTAGTAATTTGTTATGGCAGCCCTAGGAAATGTAAATGACAGGTGACTGAGGCCTTGGGAAAGAGTTCTGGAGTGTCTCACTTTGGCATTAAATGTTAAGCTGGAAGTGGCATGTCTCCTTCCCACTCATAACTTACTAATCAAAACTATTCACAGAGCCCCATGCGAGCTAAAGTGAGTCAGGAATTGTAATCCTATCAGGTGTTGAAAAACAGGGAACCAGAAGTATTTGGCAATGATGCTAATGGCCACCCCTGAGCCCACTGTACTACTTTGCTTTCAGAGGCAGAAGTACAGAAAAAAAAAAAAAAACAAAAAAAACAACTTTGCAAATGTATGCTGATGAAAATAGATGGAATTCAAATGCTCTTCTCTTGTTACAGAGAGATATTTTGCCCCTAAAATCTCCAAAGTGACGTGCCATATATTCTTTTTGACAGTTAAATCAAATTTGAATTCTGAAACCCCTCTTAAAATCTGACAATGACTCCACATTAGTAAGAAAAGTCTTCCTCATAACCTTCTAAATGGCATTTTCAGGAACAACATCAGGAAAATATTGCCTGAATTCATCCTGCAGAGATTGGATTTGGATATTCTCTTTGAAATAGCTTTTAAGAGCCTTGTCTTTGTAAGCTTCATTAAGACAAGAAAATGATGAGGCATTTTAAGAGACAATTTGCTGGATTCTGACTCTGTATGTTTAAGGTAAATCATAAAGAGAAATAATGGCTTGTGTTTCAGATATAATGTATTCAAAACTTCAATTTTGAAGTTTTCAACAGAAAACTATACCAAGTTTGCTGAAAGTTATACTTTCTTCATAATTAAGTCTTCAACTTAGCACTTCCTGGTTTTAAGAAACAAAAGGGAAAAGGTGTTTCAACTTTTAAATCCAGCAGCCAGGCTGTCTCCTGTTGACAACTGAAGAACCTCAGTACAAGACAAAATACTTTATGAGTGCATTCAGATCTTCAGAGAGCAAGGCAAATATCTGGTTTGCAGTGAACATTTCTTCACCTAATTGATGCCCCTATAATGCAGTTAAGGTCTATGGGTTACTGGTCTGTTTTGTAAGTCAGTGCATAGAGGTGGTGAGGCAGGTGGGCCTGGCAGAGGGTGAGATCCGCCCCCCGCTAGGGAACCCAGAGCCACCCCTTCCACCAGACCCCAACAAGCAGCTGATCTGTGCTGGCCTGCCCTCATGAGCTGTTCGAATTTTGAGTTTTTTCCACAATGTAGGCCAAGTCAGTGGCCTTGTGGTTGAAAAGAAATGGAAGATAAGGAACGATGTGACTGATTCCATTTGGTCCTCCTGGAAGAGGCTTGGGTGGCAATTGCAGAGAGGAAATACAGCAAGAAAAGCTTCTCAGAGGTTAAGAGCAGCGATTAAGAGCAGCTAGAATCGGTAGAAGTCCTAGGCTTAGAGGAAGCTCTGAGTCACTTTAGTGAAAAGAAGCCGAGCCCTCAAGGTGGGTGGTTATGTGCATTACATTTTAGGATCTGAATTAGTTGTCCTTCTGTAGTTTCCTTTACAAATCAAATGAGAATTGACTCACCCTTTACCTCTTTAAATAGTTGTAGCCCACTTTTCTCCTGTAATCTTGGAAAATAGAAAAGAAGGGGAGATAAATGTCGTAGCACAACACTGTCACAAAAGTGGTGATTGCCTCAAGGCAGGTGGGCAGGCAGGGATGGCTCTTTCAGATCACTGGTCGTGGCAGGTCTGAGAGCAGCCCTGCAAGCCAGACTTCCTCCAGCAGCAAAGCCAGCCAGCACTGGAGCCTGAGCAAGCTTAACACGGGATGAAGCTGAGGCTTTGAGGCTGGAGTGCACGCTTACAGCTGCACTTTTTCTGTACATGTATCTTCAGTCTGACAAGGCTATTGTTTTATGCTGAGTAACAGAAGCCACAAAGCAGCCACAGCATTTATGTCCTCTCAGCAACTGGCCCCAGTCTCTTCTGCCCTATTTTCTACACCACACCTGCTTGACACCACAGGGAGCTCTTTACCCAGCACAATGACATTCCAGCTACCACCAGCCAGAAGCTATAGCCAGTCTGGCCAACTGTCACAAGCAGGACGTCTGGCACTGGCACTATCGATGACAGCAAACAATTCCCTGGTAAGAGATGGAAACTCCCCTCTGTAAATCTGCTTGGGCTTGTGCAAATCGCACTTCAAAGGTGTCTCCATGCACTTGGAGTCCATGAGCCAGTGGCATTATGCAAAGGCGTTTAAACATTTCAGGGCTCATTTCTCTGTGCATGTCCAATTCTGGTGCTCTGGAACAGGAACCCATGCTGATGCCCAAGAGGCACTGATGCTGGCAACAGTTTCTCTGAATTTTCCTTTATTGGAGAATGTCATTATTTCACTTGCATGCATGAAGGATAGTTTCACTGAACATAGCCTTCTGCGTTAATAATTTTTTTCTCCCATCACTTTTATTGAGTCCAAGCTCATACTGCTTGCCACACAACAGATGGATGAGTGGAGAGACAAGGTGTTGGGGCAAGGAATATCGACTTTATTCCGAAAGCCAGGAAACTGAGAAGATGGCAGACTAGTGTCCTAAAAAAATCTTAACTCAGAATAAAATTCAGCTTTCTTTTATGTTAAGGGAAAGGGGAAGTGGGAGGGTTCAAGATTAAATGGTAAAGCTCAGTGCAGACTTCTTGGAGCCACCAGGCCTTCAAGAGAAGCATAACATTTCCTCGTTCTTCTTCTTGCTCGTGTAGGCTGGATCGCAAATCTGCAAAAAATTCAAATTGTTAGGTATTTTTACTCTGCCATTCTTAGCTCTGCTTATTAGTAAGGTTTCTGGACTGAAATCAAACTTGTCTATAACAAGTAGTAACCATAACTAGCTCGGGACCATGGGATGGGCACTTTCTTCAGGGAACTGACTTCAGTGAACTTAAGGAGCTATTTGGGCACAAGCAGCATTTCTCTAATATTTAACTCTTTATGTTCAGGGCTAGAGTAATAAAGTACATAATATAAAGAATGAGGGAGGCAGTTCCAACATGGTGTTAGCTCTGTTCTTCCTCTGTTACAGCACTTTAATGTGTGGAACTTCCTTCTTGTCTCTATGGTTTCTGATTTGCAAACTGAACTCATTCGCCTCATTGCTTCCCTATAAGTAATATCATTGCTTTCTAGATTTTATTCCATTTTTGTTTGTTTGTTTTTAGTTTTTAGCAGCTTGATTGCCTGAGCATGAATTTATTTCTTTTCTCCTCCACCTGGTTGGGCTTCACTGAGCTTCTCGAATTTATAGGTCTTTGCTAAATTTGGGTAGTTTTGAGCCATATTTCTTCAAATATATTTTCAGCACCACACTCTTCACTCTTGTTCCTCTTCTTCTGAAACTCTGACTAAAATCTTAGAATTTTTTAAAATTGTCCCACAAGCATCTGGATGACCTGTCCATATTTTTAAAATTATTTATATCTCTATTATTCACATAGAATAATTTCTATTGATGTAGCTTCAAGCTCAGTGACTGTATCTTCTCTCATCTTCATTCTGCTCTGGAGTACATCCAGTGAATTTCTTTTTTTGGGTGGAGGGATAATTACTTTTTTCATTTCTGAAATTTCCTATTGGTTCTTCATTTCTTCTCTTTACTGAAACTTACTTTCTTTCATTCTTTTGAAAACGGAATTGATACTACAACCACAGCAGAAAATGGGTCAAAATTTGCAACCTAAACTTAAATTAACCACAACAGTTGCTTGCTAAAACAAAAATATCAATATTTTTCATAAGATTTATACAAAACCCAAAATCTCATAACATAATCAAAATGTCTGGGATATGATGGAAAATTGCTTGACAAATGAAGAACCATAGAAGTCTCAACTCACATGAGAAAAGGTAATAATCAATAGACACCAAAGCCAAGATGTTAAAGATGTTGGAATTATCTGACGAAGACTTGGATACATGTTATAGCAATGCTCCAACAAGTAAGGCCAAAATCTCTTCAAAAGAATGTACTCCCATGAGTACAAAAAGAATGATCTGTGCCATGAGTGTTCAGTCTGGGACCTGGATGGTGCTCTATCTGTTATTTAGGTCCTCAGTGTCTTTGGTAGGCTTATTAGAATTCGATCCAGGCATGACAGCTTCAGCTGCGCCCAAGAGTTCATAAACAGTTTTATGAAATCACCTTCCCAAGTTTCTTCCTCTCTGTGATATCCTAGTACTTCCCACTTACCCACGGAATCCTTTTCAGTCCTCCAGCCAGTATTTACCATAATCTTCCACACACATCTGCAACTGCAACTCTGCCTGTGAACAAGCAGTGGGAGACCTGAAGAAAAAAGCATTAAATTTACCTGCAGTTTGGCAGTACTTTGAATTCTGGTATTCCTCCCCAATCCATCTGCTACTGTTTACTTCTCAAAGTCATCAAATAGCCTCTCCATGCCTTTTGTCCTGGTTTTATATCTGTATTCATTGGTAGAGACAGAATGGACTGTGCTTACTCCATCTAACTCATAGCCAACACATGAAACTTATTTTTAAATAAAATAAATGTATGGTTTCAGAAAGAATGTATTTACATATGCAAGATATGCAATAGAAATGACAGTATAAATTATATTGAACACATTGGAAAACATTTCAGGTAACTAACATGTATCCTACACTGCTCACTCTGAATTCTTTCTTACTCTTTTTTCTAAGTATGACTGCCAGCTATGATAACTCAAAGAGAGATATGCTCTTTGTAATTTGCATTATACAAGCAAGAAATTTCTTTTTCATTTTTCAGACATAAAATTATGTTAAAATATTAAATATCCTCTTTCAAGCTGCACCTGCCCCTAATGTTCTGCTGTGCCCTTTTCACTTCATCTCCCAATTCAGAATTGCTGTCCTAACATATACTGAGTGTGTGCAGGTTGCAGATAGCCTCAAAGTATATGTTGGTTGAATAATTGGCATTTGTGGACCAGGTACTGAACAAGTAATGCAACTTGAAAATTAAAATGTGCTTCACAGAATCTACCATGTAGGTATTCAGCATAAGAATACTTGAGAATCTTCTCTAAATAAAATTTCAGATCATATTGAAGGTCTTGGGTGTACAAAGTTGTCCTTATAAAGTAAAAAAAATACCCCAAATGATTACTTTTTCACATTTCACATGGTTGCACAATAAATTACTGGTGGAAAGCAAGATCGTTCCCAAGAGTTTAATCTCTTCTAAGAATCCATTCTCCTATTCCTATCTCTGCCTGGTGAAATATTTCTCACCCTTTAAGTTCAAGTTGGATATTACCTTCACACTAAGTCCTTCATTGATATCCCCAAAGTCACTTGTTCTCTTTTCTGTGTTCTTACAGCACTTGTTCATGCCAACATTTTTATGCTGTCTGATATTTTATGTAGCTTTGTCTTTTAGACAGGTGTCAGCTTCTTGATGGCATTGACCTAGGACTATTTCATTTTTTCATCCCCATCCTCAGTTGCTGGTAAGATCAGGGTATGTATCTTTTTAAATAAAACTCCAAGGGTGCTTTGCACAGCCACATAAGAGTTTATATGAGATAAAGAATTTCTAGAATAAAAACTCTTTCTATGAAAATTGAAAACATTGACTAACAAACCAGATGTAAATTCAGCAGAAGAGAGCACTTGAGATATGAGTTATCATTAGTTCTTATCCTTTTTTATCATCTTCTTGTCATTATTTACCAAATAGATTTTACTACCACCAAGATACCTCACTTAGGAGCTGTAATCACCCTGGGCTCTCTGGGTAACAAAAAAGACGGGTCTGTCAGATCAACACAAATGTAAAGGGAATTTACTAGCTTCATGATACCCATCAGCTTCATGGGAGCAATCAGTGTAATATCTCAAATATACTTTGAAAAGTATGTTTTTAGTCAAATTTATATGGTTAAAAAAAGATCTTTTACCCATTGTACAATTGTTTCCAGTCATCTCTCAGTTCAACCATCTTTCATTTTCATAACAAGCATCCCACGTCAGGAGAAAGAGCATTTTCCAGAGGGACAGAATGAGTATTTCAAACAAGTAACACCCTCAAGCAGAGATATTTCTGATCTGAAGTGATCAAGGTAAGAGGTCTGAAATTTATCACTTGATAGTTTGAAGTGAATTTGTTCAGAAATAAAGAACTATTAATGATTTCTGAGTAGAAAGGCAGGAAATTAATATTTATTATCTGCTAAGTGCCAATCAATGTGTTTTCAGAACTGACATCTTTTGTAATGTTATTTTGTAACCAACTCTGCTCTTATGACTTTAAGGTCAAAAGTTTCAGGGCTTCCCCTTATGGCTTTAGGGCATCTAAAGTTTCAAAGGCACCAAAGCCCCCCTGTTTTATTTTGTTCTATGGCCGCAGCTTACACTACCCTAGTGAAAATCAATTATTTCATATTTAGACCTTCCTAACTAATCAGAGGCTGTTACACTCCAATAGGTTGAGACAGTACTTGCTAAAGTGTGACTCCAGACCACTGCCACCAGCAGTGGGTGTTTGAGATAATGATTGATAAGTGTCACTCTAGCCACACTAATGCAAAATATCTAAAAACCAAGGATCTATATCTTCACAAACACTTAGCTAATTCTTGAGTACTATTAAGTGGAAAATAAATGATTTGGAGGTTCATATAAGCACAATTCATTAAGGACAAGATCTTCAGTGAGATGTCTAAGGGGTCCTTTACTAAATATGCCCTGAAAAGTGGGATGCTCAGACCCATGGCCAACCCTCATGCCATTTACCTTTATAATCACAGTGTTTTAAGTTCATATATATATATATATGTATATATATATATATATACATATATATATTCCCAAGTATTCCATTCCTTTAAACTAATCAATTGATTAATAATTGTTTAATTTCTATTCAGCAGTGATTGGTTCAACTCACGTCAAATAATAGCTATTTGTAACTATAAAGGACAAACCTGAACTCTAATACTTATATCACTTATTTTATTTATTGGATCAACAAGCCTATTAAGATTCTTACCACATTTGTTTACTCCTATCACACAACTTTCAATAAATTTAGGAATACATACATACATATATATATATATTCACATATTTGTTGTGACTTTTGTAGAGAACATATTCACAATGTCATCCCAAGCCACAAGTTTTTCTTGTAAACAAGACTGGCAATTTTACCTTCTGTTATCACTCTTGAACCCTGATGCTGTCCTATGAAAACAAGTGATATGTATACCTTCCCCAAGACTCATAGAGTACAGAAGCCTCTGACTATTAGAGTGGTGGACAGGGCCTGGGAGTAGTATCCTAGGGAGGTGGACAAAATGCTCTTCCAGTGTAAAGAACAGGGCAGATATAGGAGAAAATAACCAAAAAGGGAGTTCAAGATATGTGATACCTCATTCCTTGGGAAAAGGAGGAAGTCAGGAAGGATGACCTTTGAGTCAGATGAGGCTTTCTTCTGTTTACTACATGCATAAGTTATCTTTTCCCATACTTCCATTTTCAACTGGTTTGTGTCTTTGGATGTAAAGGGAGGCTCTTGTAAGCAGCATATAGTTGGATCATGTTTTTTTATTTTTTAATTCATTTTACTAATCTTTGCCTTTAATTGGTAAACTTAATCCCTTCACATTTAAAGTGATTATTGAGAATAAAAGACATATTTTTGCCATTGTGCTTTTACATGTATATACATATATGTATACGTATACATATATATATCTTTTACATATATAATATATATATGTGTGTGTGTATATATATATATTTTTTGGGGGGGGCGTGTTCCTCAATTCCTCCAGTACTGCCTTCTTTTATGTTTGATTTTTTTCTAGTTACCATTTTGATTCCCTTTTCATTTCCCTTTCTGTGTATTTTTAATTAGTTTCTTAATTGTTATCAAGGAGATTACATTTAAAATCCTAAATTTATAGCTATCCAGTTTGAATTGATAACAATTTAGCTTCAATAGCATACAATTAATCCTGCACCTATTTAACTTCATTCTCTTTTATGGAGTTACTGTCACAAATTATATCTTTATACATTGTGTGCCTAGTAACAAAGATTTATAAATATTGTTTTATGCATTTGTCTTTTAAATCATATAGGAAACAAAAGAGGAGTTCCATATCAAAATACAGTAATATGGGACTTTACATTTACCTGTGTAGTTATCTTTACTAATGATCCTTATTTCTGTCTATGGCTTCAAGTTACCATCTACTGAAGAATTCCTTTTAGCATTTTCTTTTCTTTTCCTTTAGCACTTATAGGACAAGTCTACAAGCAGTGAACTTCCTTAGTTTTTGTTGCTATGGTTATTGATAATAAGAGGCTGTTATATTTTTTAGGATCCTATGCATGTAAAAAGTCACTTTGTTCTTGTTGCTTTCAAGATTCTCTGTCTTTTTATAGTTTTATTATAACATGTCTCAGTATAGATCTCTTTTTCAAGTTTATTCTGCTTGGAGTTTGTTGAGATACTTGAATGTGTAGATGCATGTTTTTCATCAAATTTGAGATGGTTTTAGCCATCATTTCTTTGATTTTCTCTTTATTTTCTGGGACTCCAATAACATGTATGCTGGTCAGCTTGATAGTGCCCTATAGGTCACTTAGGTTCTGTTCTCCTTTCTTCATTATTTTCTCTTTCTGCTCATCACAATGCTGATTCATTCTTGTTCCAGTTTGATTCTGCTATTACACCCCTACTGGATTTGTATTTCAGGTATTGTACTTTTCAGCTCCAGAATTTCTATTTAGTTTCTCTCTCTTTATTGATATTCCCTACTTATTCATACACCATTTTCCTGATTTCTTTTAGCTCTTTAGTCATGGTTTTCTTCAGCTCTTTGAGCATATTTAAGACAGCTAATTTAAAGTCTTTGTCTATTAAATCCAATATCTGGGCTTCTTCATTGATGGTTTTTTCAATTTCTTTCTTATTTGCCTGTGAATGAGCCATGCTTTCCTGTTGCTTTGTATACTTTGTGATTTTTTTTTGAGAACTGGACATTTTAAATATTATAATGTGGTAAACCTGGAAATAAAATTCTTCTCCCTCTCCAGTAATTGCTATTGTTGCTTAATGAAGACCTCAGCCATCCCTTTGTTTATTGATTTCTTCCAAACTATTTTTGCAGAGACTATATTCCTTGCCATGTGTGACCATTGAAGTCTCTGTTCTGTTATCTACACAGTCAGCCAGTGAACTGACAGAAACTTCCTTAAATGCCAATAATAAAGTAAGAAAAAAAGATTTTATATCTCTAAGTACCCTCAACTGACAGTGTTGGGAAGCTGCTTCTGTCTGTGAGAATTCAAACAATCATCACATCCTGTGCTAGCCCCTCAGCAATCTGTCAGGCTGATCAAAACCTTAATTTTTGGAGGACAAGGACACTATCACCCACTCTGGCACCAGCAGGCAACTCCAGAGTTGTGTACCACCATCCTCAGAGCTACCTGCTATAGTCACTACCTTTATAATCACTATATAAAATACCAAAATTTGCCAAAATTTACCAGCCTCTTGCTTCACCAGGCACTACCCTGACTGCTGCAAGAATCTGACTCAACTCTGAAATAATTGATTCTGACAGTTTTTGCCAACTCAATAATTGTTTTAGTGGGGAGACCAAATCCTGGAACTTCCTATTCCACCATCTTCCATGACATCACCATGTCTTGAATTTTTGAGCATTAAATGCTTTATTTATTCAAAGTATAGAAGAAAGAAGGAAAGGAAGGAAACCAAAGGAAGGGAGGAAAAAAGGAAGAGAAGGATTTTTCATTGCTCACTATAGCTTTCAGTGTGAGTGAGTGCCTTAGCATAACTTAACCAAGTGCTTATTTCAGCATCCCAGACATTACAGGGTAAGTGCAGAATTCTCTAATCAAATCTCACAAAAATGAGAAAATGCTGACACCTGAGCTAAAGAACCAAAGGTGACTGACCTGGGTGCTTGGATTACTTTGTTGGAATTTCTGCCACATGGACATTTGCTGTCCTGTGTCAGCGTCACATTGAAAAAATCATGCAATTGCTGAAACAGTTGTATTGTTATAATTATATATTCATTTGCATTTTTCTGGAATTACTTTGCTTTCTCACAGTAACTGTTCACTATGATATAATTTACAGCACTGATTTTCTATCAGCTTCATTAGGTATTCTGGTCCTTTTGCTTAAAGGACATTTTTTCTTAGGCTGCGTGACTATATGGTCCTAACGGACTGATGTTGGTGAGGGGCTTTGCGATTGCATTCTCTTTTTCATATCCTCTGCCTTTGTCGTTGATTTTTTAAAGTCAAAAGAAAAATATCAAACTCCCCAAGCCCAAAACGATTAATACAGAGATCTAATTACCTGATACCTTAAAATATACATGGTATTTGTGGGGGGAAAGAAAAAAAACCTTCAAAACTGTTCCAAGGAAAACAGCTTCAAATTGCATTTATTAAGCAATATGCTGAGCCCAGCAGGAGATTTCCTCCTACAGAGGTACAGACACCTGTGAGAGATATGGTTAGGCATGCTGCAGAATGCACAGGTCTTCAAAGGAAGTTCTGACCTACTTGTTTCTTCCTTGTCTTGTACTGGTTCTTGCTGCTGTAGCTTTCTGAGTCAAGTGGAATCAGTTATTGCCGCATTTTTTGGTGACCAGTCAGCCCACTCATGAAGCACAAGGCAGAAGCTTGTGATCTCCTTCCAATAATTAGAAGCATTATTATAAACATTTCATTGGGAGTTGGAGGAGATTTCTATTTTCATTACTTCAGTGTTTGCCTCCTGTAGATAAATGACTTTATTTAAGAATGGGGGGCAGTGTAACATTTCAAAATATCTATCAAGGACATCATTTTAAGTAGTAGATAGTGATTTCTAAATATACACCTGAGAGATCTCATAGGAAGCTACTTATTAATAAGAACCTCAGGGAACATTTTCTGCAATAACCTAATGAAGTTGATCATAAGAAGCTGCCCCAAAATCAGGAACCTCACTGTCACATGCAATATCACTATTAGCTAATTACACATATAGACTCCCAGGTTACCTAGAATATGAAGCTAAAGGGAGAGTAGAGAAGTCTAAGACTCAACTGCATGAAAAGAGAAAATTTAAAAGACCAGCTTGATCCTGAAAAAAATGCAGAAAGGCCATACAAAGCTTAAAGAGACTTTTCTGCATTCTGTTTCTCTCTGCCTTAGTCTTAGCTCTGTATTCTTTGATTTAATGAGAATATTTGGTTTCATTCATTGGTTCATTCATTCATGCAATCATTCTGTGGAACTATCTACCCAATGTCCAGGGAATTTGTAGCTCTTCTCATTTTCCTCTTGCACGCCCATCCACTAGTCAGTAGGTATGACTTTTAATTAAATGTCCAATATGATTTAAAACATAACCTGAACTGATAATTGAAACAATTGCTTTAGGCAAAATTTAAGCTCTTCTTTGGATTACAATGTTTTATCTCTTAGGAATCCCCTCTCCCTTTGTTTCTCTTCCAAAAGAGTCATCTATTTATATATGTTGTAGAATCCTGGTTGACCCTTTTTGCATCATTGGAGGGAGGGACTTTCTGGTTTAGGCCAGTTTTGAGTTTGATATCCTCTAGTCTCTGAGGCACTGTCTCTTACCAACATGGTTTCTGCTTGTCCCAATACCTTTGTGAGATAAAGTCTATTTTTTTATCTATTCTCTGATGCATCAAACCATTTTTGCCTTGCATGCCTGGCTAACCTCTCCTGACTCTGGCTCTTTGGATACTATGGATCTATATGAGGTCCTACTTTGACTTCCAATTGTTTTCTGCCTAGAGAAATCTGTTCTTCAGCTTTCACTACATAGTATTCTTTGCCATGAATACTATACTCTTCTGGCAAGCTCCTTGGCTATTTTGGAGTCCTATATAGGATTTAGGGAAGCAAGGCGCTGCCAGGGAAACAAGCACCTCAGGATTCCTCCTTTTCTGGAAACATTATACTTTCAAGTTAACTTTGCAGTGACAATGCCATTGCAAGGTACACTTTTACCTCAGTCTTAAATGGGGAGTGGGCAAGAGTTCCTTGCTGTCAGATAAGAGAGGAGATAAGATAAGAGAGGAGAAACTGGAAGAAATTTCTGTGGGTTCCCCTGCTTCCCTCTCTCCAGCTCTTTCTTTCCTTTCCCACACCAATTAGCCAGAAAAGGGCCTGAATTTCTTCTTCCTCCTCTGTCTGGACCTGACCTGTAACAATTTTGAACCAGGTCTCCAAATCTGATCCTTGATAAAAAAAGGAAACTAGCAATACTCCAAGCAATCCTTTCTAAACTCAGAAACCTGGTTCACAAGATTAGTTGGAAATTTTGTTTTAAATGTCAATGAATGGGAGTTTCATTTCTGATAATGGTAAAATAGCTTGTAGCAGACCAAATCTTCCACAAAGAACAACTAGACCATCTGGATTCAAAAAACAAACAAACCAAAACCAAAAAGAAAAACAAAACAAACAAACAAACAAAAAAAACCAAGAAAATCTTTTGATGACTTCAAGGAGATAGCAAGATAGCCAGGATTTAAGGGAGCAAAATCATGGATAAATGGGAAACTCATTGCAGTAACCTGACATTCTATGGCCTTTTCCCTTAAAACATTCACCAATTCCTGATTTGACAGAGACTGGAAAGTCAAGCAGAAAGAGAATTTGAAGATGTTGAGATTATGTGCAGAACTTTTGGCAATTCCATGGGACCTAGATAAAAACTGGATTTCAGGGCTAATAATAACAAAAACTTAAGAGCCAACATTCCATGGAGAAGAAAAGTGTAGAGAAGTGAGCCAGGCTGTCTGAACTGATTTTCTTGTCAAAGTATTAATGATGCATAGGTAACCAATGAGGGCAGAGAGAAGCCAAGGAAAAAATGGCAGTGAAGAGAGTGAAGACCTAAATGAACTTTTGGCAGTCTCACGATGCTAAAAAGAGAAAAATTGGAGCTTATGATTTGCCAAGGAAAAGGGACTATGATAAACACCCCAGGATTTTAGTTTGGAATCTTGTTATTTGCCTTTGCTTTAATTTCCTGGCAGAAACTAACAGCTAATCCAGAGCTCTTAATACATTGTGTACACAAAATGTTCATTCAATCAAAATAAATTCAAGCATATTATGAGAAAGGACAAGAGAAAATAGAAGCAGATTTATGGATAATACAGAAATCAGAGTTTTCAGAAACAGATATTAAAATAAATGTGATTGATATATTCAGAAACATAAATGTCATGGTAAGGAACTTCACCAAAGAACTGGAACCTATGATTATCAGTCAAATGGACACTCTAGAACTGAAAAATGCATGTAGGGCCTGTAGATTGATATGAGCTTGGTAATTCTCTTTGAATCCCTTCTATATCATATCTTAATCTTGGTTCAGATTCAGTGGAAGGATACAAAGATCACCATTCAGGAAATCCCCTAGACATCTTATCTCTTAGACTCTTAAACTTAATAATAATACCTATTATCAGAGTTTGAGTAGAGAACTGGACACTCTCAGGAAATAGTGGTGGGGCTATAGTTTGGGATAATATTTCTAAAGGATATTCTAAACATTAATCACAAAACATAATATGAGACTGAATAATGTAACTATTCACAGAATGGGCTCTGGAGCAAGACTGCTTGGGTTTGAATCATGGCATGTCAGCTTACAAATTGTGTAAATGTAGGCAAGTTATGTCTACCCTCACTGGAAAATCTCCTGTAGTCCAGAATTTCTCCAAGGTTTGGCTCTCCTGCCAAATTGTGAGAGTCCAGCATCTCTTGGCTTCACTATCTCCACACTTTTCCTCCAGTGTCTTTGTGACATGGAGGATCAGAAAGATATTCACTGACCAGAATGACACAAACCATTTGCTCACAGTCCATTGGCCATGACTCCATGTACAAGCAAGGAGTCTGGGAAATATCGTCATCTTTGGACTTAGTATGGAAAGGAGAAGCAGATTTGCAGGAGCACTGGGAATCTCTCCCTTACACACAGGAATCATGCAATAAACTTAGCTATTAATATTATTGCATTCCTTTTAACCCAGGAATTCTACTTTTTGAAATTATCCTAGAGAAATACTTGGGAAAATGTGCAGAGATGCATGGTAGAGGATTTTATTTACAATGTTCTGTATATTATTGAAAATTTCAAACTAGGCTACCATTTTGAAATCTTGATAAAGGGCTATAGTTAAAATAGAGGTGTGTTTATGAATATTTCTGCATGTGTATGTGAACATACAAGAAACAAAAGTATGGAGGAAAGACATCATAAAAATTGTCACACTTACATAAGTTAAAATTGTAGGGTTTGCCCTTTAGTGAGAAAATAAAAATACACTCTTAAAATTACTTTATCTAGTTTTTAAAAGTAAAAGTACACTTTGGTTTCTGCTTTCATCTTTTCATATATTTCACAGAGGAAAAAATGTATTATATCTGTAAACTCATCATAGAAACATGTGCGTCAGAACTAAAGTAAATATAAATCTGAAAATGGAAATGGGAAATATACTTCATTCACTATACAATGAAAACTTTAAAATACTTAGAAATAAAACAAGAAAGAAACATGAACTATATGAGAAAAACAATAAAATCTATTGTAGAAGATAAAATTATATCTGAACAAATGGAAACACATACCATGCTCTTTAAGAGAGAATTTGCTATCACAAACCTATTCTCCCTAAATTAATAGCAGTTTAATGCAATTCCAATTGGAATGTTAACAGATGTTTAAGTTGAATTTCATTAATAGATCCTAAAGTTCATATGGAAAAAACAGTTTATCTAAGATTAAGAAAAAGAAAGACAGTAAAAATAATGGAGTGGGAGTTGCCTTAACAGATGTCAAGATATGTCAAAAATTTGAAAGTTGCCAACAGAGTAGATCTTAAAATTTCTCATCACAAGAAAAAAAAAAAATTGTAACCGTGTGTGGTGATGGATGTTAACTAGACTTATCATGGTGAACCTTTCACAATATATACAAATGTTGAATCAATATAATATTAATGTCAATTATACCTCAATAATTTTTTTGAAACAGAAACTATTGCCTGTCAAAGAAGAAAAAAAATTCCTATAAATTAGATCAGTATGTCATTGGCATAAAAATAGATGCATGGATGAATGAAATAGGATGTAGAAGAAACAAATGGGCATGAGTACACATGAGAATTTCTTATGTACTGATACTGATATTTCAGTATAATGAAAAAATAAATTATTTATAAGATTGTGTCACACTGGCTATTCGAAAAAAAGTAAAATTGTGCCCTAATATTATGCCATATGCAAAATAAAATTACACATGAAAAAAAGGTTTAAATGTTAAAGAAATATTTGTGAGACATGTCCAATACCTTGGTGGTGAGGAGAAGCATACCTCCTTAACCAAGATAGGAAAGCAGAATGTACCAATAAAAGATAGCCATTCCTGCCTATAAAATATTTTAAACATTTGTATGGCCAAAGGTGCTAAAAGTCAAGGCAATAGACAAACAGTGGATTGGAAAGAAAATTGTAAAAATGTTCAACAGAAAAAGATTTGCTATCATTAAGTTGAGAAAGAATTTTGCAAAAGTAAAATAATTTCCCATAATCCATACTTAATATATACTTAACTAACAAGTCCTAAACAACAACCATAGAACAGTGTGAATGTACACTGTCTTTAGAGTCTGAGCACAAAGACCATGACCAGTTAGGTCAATGTAACATTTAATTAATTATGAAGCATTCAGTCCTATAACTTGTTTAAAAGCTTAATATTATTTCTTTTTGTTCTCCATAAAACTTCTTCTACAAAGATTCATGCTGCGTAGACTGAGTTACCTCTATGTACATGTTTTTGACATACAAATTTTTGACTTTCATAATTTTTCTTTAACAAAATGCAAAGCTCTTAAATATTGACAAGAAAAAAGCAAATAACCCCCAAAATATGTGCAAGAGATATGAGAAAACAAATTCCTCAAAAGCAAATCCCAAGGTCAATAAATATATATTCAAACTCACTGATAGTTGGGGAAATGCGAATTAAATAAAACTGAGGTATCACTTTACCACCATTAAATAGCCATGCCTTAACAAAGAGCAATAGCACATTGTTGGAGGGGATGCTGGTAAAGATGCCCTCACAGGAAGAAACAAAACTGGAATTGTTTACAGCTTTTCTGGAAAGCAATCAGGCAACATCTATTAAAATTAAAAATCAATATACCATTTGAGCTATCAATCCCCCTTCAACGATTATATCTACAAAAATAAAAACACAAGCTTTCAAATATAAATACACATATACTTTATTAGAGTACTGGTCAGAGTGAGAAATGAAATACTATGCAGCAATAAAAAGACATAAATGAGGATTGTAACTGTTGACTTGAAGGACTTTCCATGAGTTATTCTTGAGTGATTAAAAAGCAGAGTGCAGAACTTTTACGTACAGTCTCATATTGAATGAAAAGAATAACCTCCATGTCTGTGTATGAATAATTTACATTTATATGTTATCATAGGACTATAGCCAAAAATTTGTAAGGATAATTATTAAGTTGTTATTATGAGTTTTCTAAGTATGCAGGTAGGGGGGCCTGAGGGAAGAAGGAAAGAATCGACAGTGGAGGGAAGCAAAAAAAAAAAAAAACAATGACAGATTTTATGGGCTGCGATTTTCCACGTGGCTGTACGTGACTGATTAGGAAGATCCAGAAAGAATTGTCTCAGTTCATGCAAAGAGATTTCATAAACCACAGATGGAAATCTGCATAATAGGGCAATACAAGTATCAATTTGGGAATAAAACATCTCATATGTAAGGTGTGGGATCCTAGAAAATTGCTTAATATATCAGATATTCACTTTCCCCAACTTGTAATAGGATAATAATACATAGAAACTGACAAAGTTGTGATGATATTAAGCTAAAGTATGTAAAATGCTTAGGAGAATATAGGCACACACTAAGTATTCAAAAATGTTAATTCTCTCTTTTCATTTCAATCAAATTATGTCTCTTGCTAGTCAGTGGCAGTCACATGAAATCAATTCCTAAATGGAGTAAAGCTGCTAATCCAACTTAGTTTTCAAAAACTAAAATTTTATATAATTTAAAAAAATAGGAATATAAAGGTTTTGTTAGACACCAAAGAGTACACAACACTTCCCAGGGATTTAACTTATGTCTGCTAATATACTCACTGACAATTTCCAGGCATGACTTTTTTTAAGACCCTTACAAACTCTAGTTATCCTGCCAGAGCAGATATTGTTTCATTATTCAGTTGGATGCAGATGGTTGGTTTTCATATCTTTTCACAACTCTTGCCACCAGGCTGACAGAGAGTAAATGAACAAAATTGATGGGGGGAACAGGACAAGGGAAGAGCTGAACAAGTCAGGCAGAAATAAACTTTACCCAGGAAATACATACCATCTGCTACCTTTTCCTCATTCTGCCGTGTGCTTAATCTCATTGAACACAGCAATGTTTCTAGAGCTGGCATGCACATTATTACAGGAGCTGGACAGATGAAGAGAGGCAACAGGGTCAGTGTGGATCTGTACTCATGCCAATCCTTAGCCATCCCTTCACTAGGGATCCCTTGGCCATCCTTTAGTTAGGGCTTGTAGGAAAAGAGAGTTTGCATAGATTTCCTATCTTCACTGAAATTATCAATAAACTGAGGAATATGGAAACAGATTTCAAATTTCACTCCTTGAATTAGTTCACAGTGTAACAGGGGAGAAAACAACACAGAAATTATAACACAAAAAATAAATAAATAAAAAGAATGAAATATGATAAGTGAAATGGTAGAATATGTAGGACAATATGGGACATAGAGACTGTAATATAAGTCAAAGTGGATTACTTCTGGAAATTTAGACAATTTTATATTCTAGAAAAATTTTATGTTCTAGAAAACTGTACAAATACCCAGAAATTCTGGAAACCTCCATTCAAATGCAAAGCTACACTTATGCAAAATTAAGGAAAGTTCATGTGGAGTATAAGTAACACCAGCAGAGCCACAGGCTGCCTTAAGGATATCTGTTGATTCTCGAAAGCCTCAGTTTTTCATGACCTCCTGTTGGGATAGGAAACAAGGCTCTCATTAAAATGAGAAGTTGCAGGTAGTACCCATAAACTTGCAGTTGTTCCTACAAAGGAAAAACTTAAGTTTTATACATCCTAAATGAAAGGATAGACTAGGAAAAAATCTGTCTACAAGCAAAAGAAAGGTACAAGAGAAATTTGGGTTGCGGGACTGAGTAGAGATTTTTTTTTTAAGAACACACAATTATAATCCTGCTGTCATGTGGATTTGGGGTTTGCATTTATAGTACCTGCATGGTTCAAGAAACTTTAACCTGAGAAATTAGTTAGGTGCCTTCATATTCATAGCAGCTCAGAGCTATTAGTGAAGTAAACGCAAATCCTCTCTGCATTAGTACACATTGGATCCAAGTCCATTAAGATTCCTAACATGAAGACTAGACAAATATGATATCACAATAAATAAATCACTCTGTATACAGGAAACAAGTCACAGAAAGAAAGTTTGCAGAAACAAAACAGAACAGGACCCCAAGGAATTATAGACTGTAGGGTTAAAAAGATAGAATATTAAGCATATTTTAAAATTTATAGAAATAAAATGAGTTAAAATAATGAGTGAAGAAGACAAGATTATAGAAAATGACCAGGCAGATATGAAAGAGAACCAAAATAGAACTTCCTCAAATGAAAACTAGTATTGTTGAAATTAAAACACACACACATGCAAGCATGCATGCAGGCACATACACACATACACAGGATGAATTGTATAACAGAATTGAAGAGATAAACAGGAAACTAGGAGAAATATATAAAGATATTATTCAAAAGCTGTCAAGAGACACAAGAGGTATCATCTTTCACATATGAGAGATTAAAAGACATGGAAGACTGAGTGAGGAAGTCTCACATGCACCTATATTTTAAGTTCCAGAAGAGAGATGAGAGAGAATGAGAGAGGCAGGATTTGAAGAAACAATGGCTAAAAATTTTCAGAAATTAATAAAAATGTGAACTCTCAGTTTCAGAAAATGCAATAAATACCAAACAAGCCACATAAAAATAAATCTACACCTAGGCACATCATATAAAGCCACAGAATACCAAGAACAAAGTGGAGTTCTTAATGCAACTGCAGAAAAACACATTTTCTCCACAAAAGGGTAGATAGAAGACTCATAAAGGCAACAAAGGCATCCAAAAAGCAGAGAGAATGGAATAACATCCCTAAAGTGCTGAGAGAAACATAGCTACCAACCTAGAAGTGTATGTCTAGCTAATAAAACTCTCAAAAAAAAAAAAGAGAAAGATATTTTCATGTTTTTAAACAAATACTGAGACTATACTAACAATAAACTCTCATTAAAGTAATGTAAAAAGGATCAGTTTCAAGATTGAAGAAATGGACTCCAAAACAACATCTGGGAGACAAATAGGTAGAGCGAACAGTTAGTTGAATACAAAGGTAAATATAAGACAACGTTGACATCAGTTAGAAAACCCAACTACAGTGGTCTTAAGCTCACATTGGCCTGTTCTCTCACGTAAACATCTAGTCTCTTTCTATCTTGCTGATTTGCCATACCATGCTTCTGCCTGCAATATACCTACATTCCAGGCAGCAGGAGAAAAGAAGGCACACAAAGCCTTGCTTTCATAAGAAAACTTCCACAGAATTCCACATAACACTTCCACTCAATCTTTGGCCATAATTGAGTGATAACTGCCACTGTAGAAGTAAGGGACACTGAAATGAAGGCATTTAGCTGGAGTTAATCATTGTCAGGAATTAGGCTCCTTTAAAAAAGCAGAAAATTGGAGTGCAACTGGCAGTCTCTGCCACATATTGATCAGTAAGCTCTAGCATACAGTTAAGGAACAGATCTCTCTTATACAAATTATCTCAGAAAATATATTTTTAAAACTGAAATACTCTGTAACTTATTTAATGAGGATAGTATAACCTCAATTACTAAAAACAGACAAGTATAGTATAAGAAATGAAAATTAATGAACAAGTTCACTCATGACTACATAAGCAAAAATCCCAAATAAAATATTAGTAAATTAATCCAGCCATGTATTAAAAAACAAAAAAACAACTTGTCATGACCAGATATACCTCAGCATGGTGAACCTAGAAGTATGAAGCCCACATTGCCTTTCAAGAAAAAACTTGTTGCTCTCCAGCTGTTTGGAGTTTTGTCAGTAGACATCCTTCTCCTGGCATCCCCTTCAGGAACTGACCCCACTTCAGAGAGACATCTTATAAGGTCACGCCTTTACAGGAATGGCCTATATCTCATGCACAGCCGAAACCATGAGATTTACATGAAAGCTTGAGTTATCCCTTCACCAATACTGATGCTTCTCCATCCCTTCCAAAGGTGTTAGTCTCAAGGCTATTCCCTAATAAATATCTTAAACAATATTTCTAAAAGTCTACTCCCATGAGAACTCAACCTGTAATACTCAGGAATACAAAAATTGTTTAAGATAAGAAAATCCATTAATATAATTAACCACATTGACTGATTAATGAAGAAATAACATTTGATTACACAATGAAATAGAAATCATTTAATAAAATTAAACATTCCATTTATTATAAGAACTCTTAAACTTGAGTAAAAGAAGTCTTTAACATGGTAAATGTATTTACTAAAATCTACAGCAAACATCATATTTTATGGTGAAATATAAATATTTCTTAAAATATCAGAAATAAGATATTGATACCCACTATCACCATTAATGCTCTGATCATCCCAGGGATAGAACTGCAAAAGAGGGTTGTACTGAATCTATAGACCAACTTGGGAAGAATCGTATCTACAAATGATTAAGCCTTTCAATCCATGACTACGACATGTCTCTCCATTTATTTAAGATTTCTTTATTTCTTCTCATCAGTGTTTTGTGGTTTTTAGTGTACAGATCTTTCACATACTTTGTTGATATCTACAAAAATACTTTCTAGGATTTTGATAGATATTGCATTAAAGCTGTATATAAATTTGGGGAGAATTAACACTTTTACTATGTTGAATCTTACAATCCTTAAACCTGATATGTCTCCTCTATTATTGAGAGCTTCTTTGATTTCTTTTATGAACAACATAGAGTTTTCAGCATAAAGCTTATAACATGCTTTTGTTAGATAAACACATAAATATTTCTCTTTTTTGTAATTGTAAGCAATACTGTATTTTTAAATCTATAGTATACTGTTTATTGTTAGTTTATAGAAATATAGTTGATTTTTGTAGATTTATCTTGTATCCTGCCATCTTGCTGAATTCATTTATTAATTCTTGGTGGGTTTTTTTAGTTGTTGTAGTTGATTCCTTAGAGTTTTCTACATAGACAACCATTATCTGCAAATAAGGATTGTTTTATTTCTTCTTTTCCTATCAGTATGACTTTCTTTCTATTTCTTACTTTATTGCACTGGTTAGAACTTCCAGCACTATGCTGAATAAGAGTGGTGAGAGTGAACATCCTTGCCTTCTCCACAATCTTTGGAAAAATTCATTGAGTAGTCACGATTAAATATGTTAATTGTAAATATTTTTAGATGTTCTTTATCAAACTGAGGAAGTTTCCATTTCTATATTTTCAAGAAACTTAATCATAAATGTCTTCAGTTTCATCAAGCGCTCTTAATACATCAATTGCTATAACCACATGATTTTTCTTCTATAGTCTCTTTTATAATGGTAAATTACATTGATTGATTTTTTAAATACTGAGCCAAATTTATGTGCCTGGAATAAATCTCATTTGATCATAATGTATAATTCTTTTTATATGTTACTGAATTCTATTTGCTAATATTTTGTTATGGACATGCATCTGTGTTCATGAGGGATATTTGTTTTAATATTCTTTCTTTGTATTTTTTTTGTCTAAATTTGGAATCATGGTAACACTAGACTCACAAAATAAATTAAATATTGTTGCCTTTTCTATTTTCTAGAAAAGATTGGGTAGAACCAATGTTAATTCTTCTTTAACATTTCATAAAATTCAGTGAAACTATCTGGGTTCATCATTTTCTTTTTGTGTGAGTTTTTAAATAAGGAATTCAATTTTCATAATAGTCATAGGGCTATTTAAATATTCTATTACATATTGGGTGAATTGTGATAGTTTGTGAATTTTGAGGAATTAGTCTACATCTAAATTGTCAAATTTCTATGCGTAGATTTGTAGAGTTGTTTATAGTATTCCTTTGTTGTTCTTTTGATATATGCAGAGCCTTTAGTGTTATCTCATTTCATTCCTAATACTGGAATTTGTGACTTCTTTTTTTTCCCCTTTGTCAATCCTAAATGTTTGTCAATTGTATTGAACTTTTCAAAGAACCAGCTCTTTGTTTTATCTATTTTCTCTATTTTTTGTTTTCAATTTCATTATTCCCTGCTCTTATTTTAACATATACTTCCTTCTGCTTGCTTTAGCTTTATTTTTCTCTTCTTTTTCTAGATCCATTTTTAGGTCCTTTTTCTAGCTCCTTGAGCTCAGATTATTGATTTGAGCATTTTCTTTTTTCTAATGCATGCATTTAGTGCTCAGGAAAGTTTTAACTGTGCACCACAATTTCGATATGCTTTATTTTCATTTTCATTTAGTTCAAAGTATACTTTAATTTCACTTGAGACATTGTCATAAACTCATGGAATAGAAGTGTGATATTTATTGCAAGTGTTAGCAGATTTTTCTGTTATCTTTCTTTCATTGATTTCTAATTTGATTCCATTGTGTTTAAAGAATATACTTCATACAATTCCAATTCTTTTAAGTCTTCTTAAAAGTTTTATGGCCCAGGATATGGTTGATCTTGACATATTTGTTCTGTGGGAACTTGGAAAGAATGTGTATTTTACTATTACTGGGTGGAATGTTTTATAAATATTGATTATATCCTACTGGTGGTGGTGTTGAGTTCTTCTACATATTCAATGATTTTCTATGTAGTTGTTCTGTCAAATGTTGAGTGTTGCTGAAGTGCTCAGATAAAATTGTGAATTTGTCTATTTCTCCTTTCATTTGTATTACTTTTTGCTTCACTTATTTTGCAACTCTCTTGTTTGGTGCATGCACATAAAGAATTACTATGTCATTTTGGTGGTTGACAAATCTATTATTATATAATGTTCCTTTCTGTCTATCATAATTTTCTACACTCTAAACTCTACCTTATTTGATTGTAATATAGCCAATCCTACTTTCCTTTCATTAATACTTACAAAGATATACATTTTTTTATCCTTTTACTTTCAATCTGCCTATATCTTTTTATTTGAGGTGAATTTCTTATAGATAGCATATAGTTGTGTAATTTAAAAAATTCACTCTATCTCTATTTACTTCATTAATATTTAACTTAATTTAATTATTGGTATAATAAGGCTGAATTCTGCCATTTTATTTTAATTTCTGGCTTATTCACTGTTTTTCATTTCTGTTTTTATCCCTACTTTTCTGTGTGTTACTTGAACATTTTTAAACATTCCATTTTCATTTTTCTATACTATTTTTTTTAACATCTTTATTGGAGTATGACTGTTTTACAGTGGTGTGTTATTTTCTGCTTTACAACAAAGTGAATCAGTTATACATATACATATGTTCCCATATCTCTTCCCTCTTGCATCTCCCTCCCTCCCACCCTCCCTATCCCACCCCTCTAGGTGGTCACAAAGCACAGAGCTGATCTCCCTGTGCTATATGGCTGCTTCCCACTAGCTATCTATTTTACATTTGGTAGTGTATATATGTCCATGCCACTCTCTCACTTCGTCACAGCTTACCCTTCCTCCATACTGTTCTCCATAGTGGCTGTATCAATTTACATTATTCCCACCAGCAGTGCAAGAGGGTTCCCTTTTCTCCACACCCTCTCCAGCATTTATTGTTTCTAGAGTTTTTGATGATGGCCAATCTGACCGGTGTGAGATGATATCTCATTGTCGTTTTGATTTGCATTTCTCTAATGATTAATGATGTTGAGCATTCTTTCATGTGTTTGTTGGCGATCTGTATATCTTCTTTGGAGAAATGTCTATTTAGTTCTTCTGCCCATTTTTGGATTGGGTTGTTTGTTTTTTTGTTATTGAGCTGCAAGAGTTGCTTATAAATTTTGGATATTAGTCCTTTGTCAGTTGCTTCGTTTGCAAATATTTTCTCCCATTCTGAGGGTTGTCTTTTGGTCTTGTTTATGGTATCCTTTGCTGTGCAAAAGCTTTTAAGTTTCATTAGGTCCCATTTGTTTTTTTTTGTTTTTATTTGCATTTCTCTAGGAGATGGGTCCAACAGGATCCTGCTGTGATTTATGCCATAGAGTGTTCTGCCTATGTTTTCCTCTAAGAGTTTGATAGTGTCTGGCCTTACATTTAGGTCTTTAACCCATTTTGAGTTTATTCTTGTGTGTGGTGTTAGGGATTGTTCTAATTTCATACTTTTACATGTAGCTGTCCAGTTTTCCCAGCACCACTTATTGAAGAGGCTGTCTTTTCTCCACTGTATATCCTTCCCTCCTTTATCAAAGATAAGGTGACCATATGTGTGTGGGTTTATCTCTGGGCTTTCTATCCTGTTCCATTGATCTATATTTCTGTTTTTGTGCCAGTACCATGCTGTCTTGATTACTGTAGCCTTGTAGTATAGTCTGAAGTCAGGGAGCCTGATTCCTCCAGCTCCATTTTTTGTTCTCAAGATTGCTTTGGCTATTCGGGGTCTTTTGTGTTTCCATACAAATTGTGAAATTTTTTGTTCTAGTTCTGTAAAAAATGCCAGTGGTAATTTGATAGGGATTGCATTGAATCTGTAGATTGCTTTGGGTAGTAGAGTCATTTTCACAATGTTGATTCTTCCAATCCAAGAACATGGTATATTCCTCCACCTATTTGTATCATCCTTAATTTCTTTCATCAGTGTCTTATAATTTTCTGGATACAGGTTTTTTGTGTCCTTAAGTAAGTTTATTCCTAGATATTTTATTCTTTTTGTTGCAATGGTAAC
>NC_041227.1:107269369-107270084 GCF_002837175.3 Physeter macrocephalus | reverse complement strand
TTGTGTGTTATTTGTTGTTTTTCCCTTGCTGCTTTTAATATGTTTTCCTTGTATTTAATTTTTGACAGTTTGATTATTATGTGTCTTGGCGTGTTTATCCTTGGATTTATCCTGTGTGGAACTCTCTGTGCTTCCTGGACCTGATTGACTATTTCCTTTCCTATATTAAGGAAGTTTTCAACCATAATCTCTTCAAATATTTTCTCAGTCCCTTTCTTTTTCTCTTCTTCTTCTGGGACCCCTATAATTCGAATGTTGGTGCGTTTAATGTTGTCCCAGAGGTCTCTGAGACTGTCCTCAGTTCTTTTCATTCTTTTTTCTTTATTCTGCTCTGCAGTAGCTATTTCCACTATTTTATCTTCCAGGTCACTTATCCGTCCTTCTGCCTCAGTTATTCTGCTACTGAGCCCATCTAGAGTATTTTTCATTTCATTTATTGTGTTGCTCATCGTTGCTTGCTTCCTCTTTATTTCTTCTAGGTCCTTGTTAACTGTTTCTTGCAATTTGTCTATTCTATTTCCAAGATTTTGAATCATCTTTACTATCATTATTCTGAATTCTTTTTCAGGTAGACTGCCTATTTCCTCTTCATTTGTTAGGTCTGGTGTGATTTTATCTTGCTCCTTCATCTGCTGTGTGTTTTTCTGTCTTCTCATTTTGCTTATCTTACTGTGTTTGGGGTCTCCTTTTTACAGGCTGCAGGTTCGTAGTTCCC
>NC_041227.1:107268459-107269318 GCF_002837175.3 Physeter macrocephalus | reverse complement strand
GGGTTGGTCAGAACCCTAGGACACATGGTGAAAGCAAAGCTATACAGACAAAATCTCACACAGCAGCACACACATACACACTCACAAAAAAAAAAAAGGGGGAAAATAATATCTTGCTCCCAGGCAGGTTCGTAGTTCCCATTGTTTTTGGTGACTGTCCCCAGTTCAGTGGGTTGAGTAGGTTTCCTGGTTGGGGGGACTAGTGCCTATGTTCTGGTGGATGGCTGGATCTTGTCTTTCCGGTGGGCAAGTCCACGTCTGGTTGTGTGTTTTGGTATGTTGGTAACCTTATTATGATTTTAGGTAGTCTCTCTGCTAATGGATGGGGCTGTAGTCCTGTCTTGCTATTTGTTGGGCACAGGGTGTCCAGCACTGTATGTTGCTGGTCCTTGAGTGAAGCTGGGTCTTGGTGTTGAGATGGAGATATCTGGGAGATTTTCTCTGTTTGATATTGTGTGGAACTGGGAGGTCTCTTGTGGACAAGTGTCCTGAGGTTGTTTCTCCCACCTCAGAGACACAGCCCTGACGCCTGGCTGGAGCACCAAGAGCCTTTACTCCACACGGCTCAAAATAAAAGGGAGAAAAAATAGAAAGGAAAGAAAGAAAGGAAGGAAGGAAGAAAGGAAGGTAGAAATGAAGAAAGGAAGAAAGCAAGAAAGGAAGGAAGGAAGGAAGGAAGAGAAGAAGAAAGGGAGTAAGGAAGAGAGGAAGAAAGAGAGGAAGGAAGGGAGGAATAAAGGGAGGAAGAAAGGAAGGAAGGAAGGGAGGAAGGAAGGAAGGAAAGAAGGGAGCAAGGAAGGGAGGAAGGAAGGAAGAAAGGAAGAAAGGAGGGAAGAAAGGAAGAAAGGAAGAAAGAAAG
>NC_041227.1:107197755-107268439 GCF_002837175.3 Physeter macrocephalus | reverse complement strand
AGGAAGGAAGGAAGGAAGGAGGAGAGGAAGAAAGGGAGGAAGGAAGAGAGGAAGGGAGGAAGAAAGGGAGGAAGGAAGGGAGGAAGGAAGGAGGGAGGAAGGAAGGAGGAAGGAAGGAAGGAGGAAAGAAGGGAGGAAGAAAGGAGGGAGGAGGGAAGAAAGGAAGAAAGGAAGGAAGAAATGAAGAAAGAAAGGGAGAAGACAAAATAAAGTAGGATAAAGTATAGTTATTAAAATAAAAAATAATTATTAAGAAGAAAAATTTCTATTAAAAAAGAAAAAACAAAAAACGGGTCGGTCTAACCCCAGGACAAATGGTGAAAACAAAGCTATACAGATAAAATCTCACACAGCAGCACACACATACACACTCACAAAATGAAAAAAGGGGAAAATAATAGTATATCTTGCTCCCAAAGTCCACCTCCTCAACTTGGGATATTTCTCTGTCTATTCAGGTTTTCCACAGATGCAGGGCACTTCAAGTTGATTGTGGTGCTTTAATCCGCTGCTTCTGAGCCTGCTGGGAGAGACCTCCCCCTCTCCTCTTTGTTCGCACAGCTCCCGGGGTTCAGCTTTGGACTTGGCCCCGCCTCTGTGCATAGGCCGTCCGAGGGCGTCTGCTCTTCGCTCAGACAGGACGGGGTTAAAGGAGCAGCTGATTCGGGGGCTCTGGCACAGGCCGGGGGGTAGGGAGGGGCATGGATGCGGGGCAAGCCTGTGGCTGCAGAGGCTGGCGTGATGCTGCACCAGCCTGACGTGCGCTGCGCATTCTCCCGGGGAAGCTGTCCCTGGATCCTGGGACCCCGGCAGTAGCGGGCTGCACAGGCTCCTGGGAGGGGAGGTGTGGAGAGTGACCTGTTTTTGCACACAGGACTATTGGTGGCAGCAGCAGCAACCCTAGCGTCCCACACCCGTCTCTGTCTGGTGTCCGCGCAGACAGCCGTGAAAGGAAGGAAGGAAGGAAGGAAGAGAAGAAGAAAGGGAGTAAGGAAGAGAGGAAGAAAGAGAGGAAGGAAGGGAGGAATAAAGGGAGGAAGAAAGGAAGGAAGGAAGGGAGGAAGGAAGGAAGGAAAGAAGGGAGCAAGGAAGGGAGGAAGGAAGGAAGAAAGGAAGAAAGGAGGGAAGAAAGGAAGAAAGGAAGAAAGAAAGGAAGAAGACAAAATAAAATAGGATAAAATATAGTTATTAAAATAAAAAATAATTATTAAGCAGAATTTTATAAAAAAAAAACGGGTGACAGCCGTGGCTTGCGCCCGTTTCTGGAGCTCCTTTACGCGGTGCGCTTAATCCCCTCTCCTCTCGCACCAGGAAACAAAGAGGCAAGAAAAAGTCTCTTGTCTCTTCGGCAGCTCTACCCGCATTTCTGGAGCTTCTTTAAGTGGCGCGCTTAAACCCCTCTCCTCGCGCACCAAGAAACGAAGAGGCAAGAAAAAGTTTCCTGTCTCTTCGGCAGCTCCGCGCCCGTCTCTGGAGCTCCTTTAAGTGGCGCGCTTAAACCCCTCTCCTAGCGCACCAGGAAGTAAAGATGGAAGAAAAGGTCTCTTGCCTCTTCGGCAGCTCCAGACTTCTCCTGGACTCCCTCTTGGCTAGCCGTTGTGCACTAACCCCTTCAGGCTGTTTTCACGCTGCCAACTCCAGACCTCTCCCTGGGATCTGACCGAAGCCGGAGCCTCAGCTCCCAGCCCCCGCCCGTCCCGTCGGGTAAGCAGACAACCCTCTCGGGCTGGTGAGTTCCGGTCGGCACCGATCCTCTGTGCGGGAATCTCTCTGCTTTGCCCGCCACACCCCGTTGCTGCGCTCTTCTCCATGGCTCAGAAGCTTCCCCCCTCTGCCACCTGCAGTCTAGGCCCGCGAAGGGGCTTCTAGTGTGTGGAAACCTTTCCTCCTTCACAACTCCCTCCCTCTGGTGCAGATCCCATCCCTATTCTTTTGTCTCTGTTTATTCTTTTTTCTTTTGCCCTACCCAGGTACGTGGGGGTGTTTCTTGCATTTTGGGAGGTCTGAGGTCTTCTACCAGCGTTCAGTGGGTGTTCTATAGGAGCAGTCCCATGTGTAGATGTATTTCTGATGTATCTGTGAGGAGGAAGGTGATCTCCGCGTCTTACTCTTCCGCCATCTTCTCTCTGTCTCTATACTATTTTTAACGTATATATCTTTGTATAGCTTTTTAGTGGTTTCTCTAAGTATTATGTTATTGATACATAAATTATCAGAGTATGCTATGATCTTTTTACTACCTTGAGTGAAATGCAGAAATCTTAACTCTATTTATGTCCCTTTCACTTTCCATTTATATTTGTTTTAAATATTTATTCTACATATATTTAGAGGCAAGAAGACAGTGTTGTAATTTTGCTTCAACCATCAAACATAGTTTAGAAAAACTCAAGAGGAGAAGGAAATTCTATTTTATTTACCCATGTTTTTGCTTACTATCTTTCTTCCTTCCTGCTGTTTTGATGGTCCTTCTTTTATCACTTCTTTTCTGTTTAGAGAGCTTCCCTTATGTGTTCTTTTAGGGTAGGTCTGCTGATAACAAATTCTCTTAGGTTACTTTCATTTAAAGATGTTATAATTTCTCTTTCATTCCTGCAGGATATTTTTGTTTTGTATAAACTCTAGATTGAGAGTTATTTTCTTTTATCACTTGAAAAATATTGTGTCATTTCCTTCTGGTTTCCATGGTTTATGATGAAAAACCCACTGTCATTTGAATTATTTTCTCCTATGGGCAAGATTTTTCTCTGGCTGATTTCAAGATTTTTCTTTTCTCTTTAGTTTTCAGAAGTGTAATTATGTTGTCTCTTGGCATGAATTTCTCTGTTGATCCTATTTAGGATGTTCTCAGTTTTTGAGTCCTTAAGTTTATGTGTTTTTCCAATTTGGAGAAATTTTCAGCCATTATTTTTTTTAGAATACTTTTAAAAGCCTGCCGTCTTTTTCCTGAACTGATGACATAAATGTTACATATATTGTTATAGTCTCTCAGGCCCCTAAGGTTCCATTCATTTCTTTTCAGCTTATTTTTTTCTACTGTTCATATAGGGATTTCTATTGTTTTATCTTCCTGTTCACTGACTCTTTCCTTTGTCTCCTCTATTCTGCTGTGGAGCTTATCCACTGAGCTTTTTATTTGTATTATTGTATTTTTCAATTCTAAAATTTCAATTTGGTTTTTCTTTATATCCTCTTTTTTTTTCCCTAAGACATTCAATTTTTTTTTGATTATCTCAAAAACATTTGCTTATTGTAACATTTTCATGATTACTTCCTTAAGATATTTATCAGATAATTCCAATATCTCTGTAATCCTGATATTGTCATCCAATGACTGTCAATTTGAGATCTTTCTGGTTCTTTGTTTGAGAAATGATTTCAATAAAACTGGTCATATTTGCATTGTGTTGGATTCTGGATCTTATTTACACCTGCTTTAACTGACTCTCTCTGACACCAATCCAGTAGGGGAAGAGGGGCACCACTTTGTTACTACCTGGTAGAGATAGAAGTTCAGGTTTACTGTTTGGCTGCTATTGACACCTGAAGCTTGGCCAGTACTTGTTACTGCCAGGTGGGGATGAGAGTCTTGGCTTTTCATGCTGTCTCCACTGAAACTCTTATGGAGGAGGTGTTATTCCAACCAGACAATTGTAAAGTCCTGACTCTCCCTCCAAGTAGCCTCCTCCAATATCACTCCAGAAGGAAGCTAGAGAGACACCTTGTTACTGCTGAGTGTGGGTGCATGTTCAGGCTCCTCACCTGGTCTTCATTGACACTGTAATCAGGGAGCCTCTTTAAAGGCCAGTAGGGAATGAAAATCCCAGCTTCCTCCTTGGCCCTTTCTGACACAACCCCTACAGCTGTGTTGGGGTAGGTACCTCCATACAGTCTTGCATGGGCAGAAGTTTATCTGGCTACTCATTCTGCCTTAGCTGGCATGGATGGGTATTTGACCACAGATTTTTTTCCTATGATATTTGGCTTGAGTAGAGTGGTTATTGTCTAAAGATTTCTGTTTTGTTAGGTTGCTACTTTCTGGTCCTTTGGCTAGAGAGAGTAATCTCATCTTGCAGATTTTTCCTTCTGTGCTCTTTGATACCTTGATTTGCTGTCTTCTTCAGCATCAACTCTGAGATATATAAGGCAAAACGAAACCCAGAGAACTACACCAAGTTGTTATTTGGGTCCCAAATTCCCTACCTGATCTGCCTTCTCCCCACCTAATAGATTATTCTTATTTTTATTTTATATGTAATGTCCAGGGATCTTAGGTATTACTAGTAGGAAGAATAGGAAAAAGTAGGTGTACTCTATCTTCCCAGAAGTAGAAGTATACCCATATCATTATATTTTTTTGCCTTTTTTCTTTCTAGTATAAGCCTTAAAACAATAAATTTCCCTCTTGGCACTACTTAAGCAACATTGTGTAATTTTGATATGTTGTATTATCATTATAATTTAGTTCAAACAATTTTCTAATGTTTTTATGGTGCCTTTTTTGACCTTAAATTCCAAATATTTGGGTTTTTTAAGATCTAATTTTGTTATTGATTACTAATTCAATTCCATTTGGTAAGAGAGCATAATTCTTACATTTTCAATCTTATTAAATACATTATGACTTGTTTTTAAATCTCTAAATGTGATCTTAGTGAATGTTTCGTGTACATTTGAAAAGAATGCATATTCTGTTGTTATTGTTTGTAGTGTTCTATAAATGAGTGTGTTACTGAAATCTTCTATATATGCATTAATTTTCCACTTGTTCTTTCTATTAAGGAGAGAGTTGTATTGAAATCTTGCATCTATTTCTGATTTCTTTTTTCTTTTCTGAAAGTTCTTGACATATTTGAAACTCTGTTTTTAAGTGAGTATACATTTAGGGTTGTCATGTCCTCTTGATACATTGAATTTTTTATTATTAAAAAGTATCTCACTTTACCCCTAGAAATATTCCTTGTCCTGAATTATATTTTATTTGTTATTAAAATAGTAATATGTCTTTCTTATATTAGTTTTTGAATGATTTTTTTTTTCATTTTTAACCTACCTTTATTTTTTTGTTTATAGCTTATTAAATGAAATAAGTTGAGATTTGGTATTTATACCCAGTCTAATAATTCCTGCCTATTAATAGGACTTAAATCTTTAACATTTAAAATAAATTTTTGTGTGGTTTAGTTCCAACATTACGCTATTTATTTTTGATAATTTCATTTTTTATCCTCTTGTTTCTCATTTCCCTCCTTTTTATCTATTAATTGAATATGTTTTAAAGATTCCATCTTATCTTCTCCAATGGCTTATTAGATGTGCATCTTCATTTTAATTTTATTTAGTGCTGGATCTCAGATTTACAATATACATCCTTAACTCATCATAATCTACTTTTAAATGAATATTATACTACTTCATGTATAATGTAAGATACTTTCATATCACCCTCCTTTTATGCTATATCCATCAAACTTTTACTTCCACATGTTATAAACCACAGAATACATTGTTATTATTTATGTTTAAAGAGTCAAATATCTTTAAAATAAAATTTAAAACATAAAGCTTATTTTATATATACCCACATATGCCATTTTTGGTATATTTTTTATTTCTTTTTATAGATCTGAGTGCTCACCTGGAAACATTTTTTTCATACTTTATGAGATTACCTTAGACTTTCTTATAGTACTTTAAAACATACCCAGGATTTCATTTTTATTTAGGTTGTGATGAGGACAACAGAGCAGGAGATGACTGCCACTATAAAGAGAATTTGTTACTCAGTTCCTAAGAGGAAGGGGCACAATGCTGTGCAGGAGCATGTAGCACCAGGGTCAGTCAGAAGGTGGAATGAGTGAGGGGAAAATGTGGGCAAAAGCCTTCTTTGTAGTTTTTGCAGGAAGAAATGAGTGAGGCAGAGTACAAAGCTGAGCAGGTTTAGCATTGGATACTTTGGAAAGTTTTGGTGTGGTCTGGGCTGCAGGAATGGTCACTAGTTGTTTCAGTACATGGACCTAGGACAGGGGGATAGTGTCCTGGACTGCTTGTGCCAGATAAAGACAAGGTGAGCATAGGGGGGTTTGCACATCAAAGGTGTGCTACAGGCAAGTTATTTTCTATCTCTAGGAATTAACTAACCCCTGGGAGGGGTGATCTCTCCCTGGGTCTGCAAGGCCCAAGATATCAAAGCATCATAAAACACAGTAAGTAAGAAATGTGATTAATATGTCTATCATTGCACCAGTACCATACTGTTTTGATGACTGTAGCTTTGTAGTAGAGTCTGAAGTCAGGGATCCTCCAGCTCCGTGTTTCCTTCTCAGGATTGCTTTGGCTATTCATGGCCTTTTGTGTTTCCATACAAATTTTTTAATTTTTTGTTCTAGTTCTGTGAAAAGTGACATTGGTAATTTGATAAGGATTACATTGAATCTGTAGATTGCCTTAGGTAGTATAGTCATTTTGACAATATTGATTCTTCCAGTCCAAGATCATGGTATACCTTTCTATCTGCTGTGTCATCTTTGATTTCTCTCATCAGCTTCTTATGGTTTTCAGAATACAGATCTTCTGTCTCCTTAGGTAGGTTTATTCCTAGGTATTTTATTCTTTTCGATGTGATGGTAAATGGGATTGTTTCCCTAATTTCTATTTCTGATCTTTCATTGTTAGTATAAAGAGATGCAAGAGATTTTTGTGTATTAATTTTGTATCCTGCAACCTTACCGAATTCATTGATGAGCTCTAGTAATTTTCTGGTAGCACCTTTAAGGTTTTCTATGTAGTAGTATCATGTCATCTGCAAACAGTGACAGTTTTACTTTCTTTTCCAATTTGGATTCCTTTTATTTCTTTTCTTCTCTGATTGCCGTGGCTAGGACTTCCAAAACTATGTTGAATAAAAGTGGTTGCAGTGCATCCTTGTCTTGTTCCTAATCTTAGAGGGAATGACTTCAGCATTTCACCATTGAGAATGATATTAGCTGTGGGTTTGTCATATATGACCTTTATTATGTTGAGGTAAGTTCCCTCTATTCCCACTTTCTGGAGAGCTTTTATCATAAATGGGTGTTGAATTTTCTCAAAAGCTTTTTCTACATCTACTGAGATGATCATATGGTTTTAATTCTTCAGTTTGTTAATGTGATGTATCACACTGATTGATTTGTGTATATTGAAGAATCCTTGCATCCCTGGGATAAATCCCACTTGATCATGGTGTATGATCCTTTTAATGTATTGTTGGATTCTATTTGCTAATATTTTGTTGAGGATTTTTGTGTCTATGTTCATTGATGATATTGGCCTGTATTTTTTTATGTATGTGGGTGGTATCTTTGTCTGGTTTTGGTATCAGGGTGATTGTGGCCTCATAGAATGAGCTTGGGAGTGTTCCTTCCTCTGCAAATTTTTGGAAGAGATTCAGAAGTATAGGTGTTAACTTTTCTCTAAATGTTTGCTAGAATTCACCTGTGAAGCCATCAGGTCCTAGACTTTTGTTAGTTGGAAGCTTTTAAATCACTGTTTCAATTTTCGAAACAGTATGGTACTGGTGCAAGGATAGAAATATATATCAATGAAACAAGATAGAAAGCCCAGAAATAAACTCATACACTTATGGTCAGTTAATAATATATGACAAAGGAGACAAGAATATACAATGGAGATAAAACAGTCTTTTCAATGAGTGTTGCTGGAAAAACTGGACAGCTACAAGTAAAAAAAAAATATATGAAATTAGAACATTTCCTAACAGCATACACAAAAATAAACTCATAATGGACTTAAGACATAAATGTAGGGCAGACACTATAAAACTCTTAGAGGAAAACATAGGCAGACCTCCTTTTGACATAAATAGCAGCAATATCTTCTTGGATCCACCTCCTAGAGTAATAAAAATATAAACAAATCGGACCTAATTAAACTTAAAAGCTTCAACACAGCAAAGGAAACCATAAAACCATAAATAAAGTGAAAAGACAACCCACAGAATGGGAGAAAATATTTACAAATGAAGCAACCACCCAGGGATTTATCTCCAAGATATACAAACACCTCATGCAGCCCTATATCAAAAAAACAAACAACCTAATCAAAAAATGGGCAGAAGATCTAAATAGACTTTTCTCCAAAGAAGACATACAGATGGAAAAAATCTCAAAAAGAAAAACGAAAAAGAAAAAAGTACAAGGAGAATTTAGACTTAATTAACAAGCAAACTAGTGTTCTGTGGGAGGAAAATTTAACAGGACCTATGAGATGTTTCACAAAAGATTTATCCATCTTCAACTAATGAAGTATTTACTCTGCTAATTCACAATGCTTGTGAGAAACTTATAGATGCTAAGGAGTCCCACAGCTTAAACAAAACAAAATGAAACAAAACAAAAACACATTTTTAAGCTTTTTCTAAAGCCAATATTTTTCAAATTGAATAGCAAACCCTGCAGAATTTGTGTTCCAAGGACCAGAATTAAAGGTCAGATAATCTTTAAGTTCTCTTTCAGTTCTAAAATTCTAATATGATATTTATTTAATAATATGGTTATTCTCTTTGAATATAGGAATTTATTTCTGGGTTTTGTGCATTCCTCAGTTTAGTGATAACTTTGTTATTTTTTCCACAAACTAACTCCTTAATACTTGTTATTCTAAATTTCTGTGTGCCTTCTTTTTGTATTTTAAGTACATTTGTCAAAGGTTGTTTTTACTCTTACATAAATACCCAGGACTCTAGTACATATTGAATGTAGACTCATCATAGATTTTTAAAATCCTCTAACAGGCCATTAGTATTCAAGGTTTCCTGAAAATAATACCTACTAGCTTAATCATTACTTGTACCCTAAAACATAGAAAGATTCCAGGGAAGTTCAGAAAAAAAAAAAAAATCCATGCTTTTAAAAATATCCTAAAGACCTTTATTAAGCAACAGCTTTTTAATGTGTAATCCTTTTATGGTTTTTTGAGAAATTTACAAAAGAAAGATTGAAAGGAAGGGAGAAGAGAAGGGAAAAAGTAAAAGAACGTTGTGCATGTGTATTTAGCTACAGAGTCCTTATTTTACTAGTTATGTAAACAAAATTCTATGTTCCTATTTATCTTACACTTTGAAGAATCCTGAGAGTTTAGCCCTTTAAAGTTCTCAGGCAGCAATTCTGCTAGGAACTTCTTATTAACCATTGCATATGGAGGGGTTATATACTGGACAACTTCCTTTGTCTGGTAAAAATTAGGAGAAGGGCCAAATGGCTGATGTTATTCGGTAAATTTCTCTCATTTCAGGAACGTAAGATGATAGCTCCTTTGAGTTGCATAATTCCATTTTGGCCAATTAGTAAAACAAACTAACTTCTTAAGAAGTAAACTGGTAATGGATTTTCTATAAATAACACAACTACATTATCCTATGACAGAACAGAAGATATTAATGCAGTGTTCTTCAAAGAAGGTAATAAATTAAGGTCACCAACATAGATAAAATAAACTTCACTTCATATAATTATCATCTCAGAAAATTAGATTGAAATATTTTTATACTCTACTAATTACTGAAGTATAATAACAGCACTGTTGAACAAATCTGTATGTTATTATGTGCATTTAAGTTGGTGTATCTAGAACTAATAATAAGCAAAATAACTAAAATAATTTTCTACTACTCCTTACCTCTGAACAGTCAGTGAGGGCATAAGAGAACACCAAAATAATTTTTTCCACTAAAAGTTATTCAAATTTTAACTCTAAGCAAGAGTTTTATGTTATAATTACAAGTGTCAGTATGACTTAATTCACTCAAAAGTGAATTTTGAGTTACAAATATGCATTTTAGAAATACAAACACATGTTACTATTATAATAAATATAGATGCCTTGGAGGGTAGTAGTATATTTTAGATGAAACAAATAGATGTTTAAATAATATTATACTTAATAAATGTGTTCATTTTCTTCTAGGTTCATATATTTGATCATTTTATATCTTTAGTCTTATCATGTACACAAATCAACAAGTACTGTTGGGAAAAATGTTGGATAATAATATAGTATGCCTAAGGTTAGAGAACTGATCATATCTTTTGACAATCAGAATGTGTTTTCTAAAACAATCAAGAAAGATGACAGTTATTTTCTGTAAATCATTTTGTTTATAATCCATTATTCACTCTAAATCACATTTTATTTAATCTATTACTCTCATCTAAGGAAAAAGCTGATTAATAATGTTATGTTACATAAGACAGGATGTGCATATTCATGAGCCCTCATGAATTATTTGTGAAGATGAAACGAGTAAACCTTTATCTTATAGGAGATCAATTAAAAGTGCTTGACTCACAAGATAATAAATCAAACTGAAAATTTAGTCCTCTACTCACACACAATTTGAAACACTGCAATAAGAACTAACACACCACACTAGATTAGACTTCCCAGAGTAAAGGTAACATTTTAAATATTAAAGTTGTTGTCTTAGATCATAAAATATACTGATGTGTGAATGTATAGTACATTTTAAAAAGTTAAGCTGATGGGTAATTTAAGGTACTTTTGGGCAGCATATTATCTTCTGACACACCTGCTTTCTGAAAACCTGGAAGGTTTTATATTTTTATGAAAGCACTTGTGTAACACAGAACCAAGAAGATTCCTCAGGCTAGAAGGATTTAAATTACCCAAGCTGCACAGTAGAAATTAACAAATGATAGAGAACACAATATCTTTCTACTGTATGCTCTATGCTAGTTTAATAATCAAGTAATATATAAAGTTGTCAAAGGCAGTGAATTTAAGAAGAAAACAAATATATAATTGAAATGAATGACCTGAAGAAAAGATCTAACATGCAATATTCTGTGTGGAAAAAGCTCAAAGCTGTGCCCTAAGGTTAATAATTCATATGAAGTAGTTTAGCAAGTGGTATCCTAATGACTTCCCAACCCGAAAATGTATTTTTCTTTCTTTTTTCTACTCTCAAGTATGTATAGAGCTTTTTTACCTGGAAAAGGTAGCTTTCATGGGAGTGTATACTACTTTGGGGAAAACTCTTTGTTTTGTCCTATTGTTAATTACATCTTAGTGGTACTGTTCTATAGTATTAATTGACACTGTTTAATATTTGGTTTGAAATATTCTCAGGTCTTCTTTCCATATGTTTGTATCCAAGTCTCAATCTCAATTTTAAAAATTATTCATCTCAAAATTATTTTGCCTAATTTTACCTATTTTGCCTATTTTATGCTGCTCCCTCTTCTTTTCCTGGCAAACCCTTTCCCCCTCAAACCTTCCACCATTTTAAAAGCAGAACAAAATCTGTATTTTGTATGATCAATACAGCCTAAGAATGCCTTATTTAAGATTTTTTCATTTCATAAAAATGGAACAAGAGGAATCAACTGAAATTAGCTGAACTCAAAAATACTTTTGTATGTTGAAGGGGATAAAAGTCTATAATTAGATTCAGAAGTTGAGTCTTACCAACTACTAGGTCTTAGAGAAGTTGAGTCACTAGAGTCTCATAGCCTCAATTCCAGTATCTATTAAGTGAGGTATTGAGGCTTAGATGAGATCATGTATACAGAGCAACTTATACTGTAGAGCACTAGAAATGTAAGGGGAAATGTAAGGAGACATTATAATGAGACAAAATGCATAATTGCTAAGTGACAGCTGGAATATTGGAACTATCTTATCTCAACACTAGTTGCTGCAGTTGCCAACACTGCCTATTGCTAGGAATTCATACCTAGATAATGGAAGAACATTAGGTTCACAGTATGTAAAATCCGTGAGGAAGAATGAGACATCCAAGAAAGTATAAAGTTTACCTAACTCTGGAACACTTTTGTGCTGCTAAATATCTCTAACTTGGGCTTCCCTGGTGATGCAGTGGTTGAGAGTCCACTTGCCGATGCAGGGGACACGGGTTCGTGCCCCGGTCCGGGAAGATCCCACATGCTTCAGAGAGGCTGGGCCCGTGAGCCATGACCGCTGAGCCTGCGCGTCCAGAGCCTGTGCTCCGCAACGGGAGAGGCCACAACAGTGAGAGGCCCGCGTACCGCAAAAAAAAAAAAAAAAAAAAAAAAAAAAAAAAAAGAGTTCTTGTTATGCCATATTCTTACCAAGAATTTATGTAGCTAAGCATTTAATTTTATCAGTATCATGAGAATCAGACGTGAATATTTTCTTTGAGATTTTCTTTTTCGTGGAGGAGGATAGGAAATCACATTTTCTCTTCATATCTTTTGCCCAGTTTTCTATTGTGTTTTTCGTAATAAGTTTTAGGAATTATTAGTATATTCTCCATATACAAGTATTTTTTCTAGTCATTGACATATTTTCACAGTTTATGGTAATTTGTATGGAAATTTTGTTTTAATTTTTCAAAGCTTGCAGTGTTTTCATATCTGATTTATTCTCTTTACATCAAGAAATGTTTTCTTAATCTGTACTACTAAAAAATTTTGCTGTATTATTCCAGAATATATAAAATTTTGCTTTTTATATTTACATCTGTATTGTGATATGCAGTATCAATCTGATTTTGAAATATTTTTCCAGATGAATAACAAACTGTCCTAGGACCATTTTTTGAGTAACCCATATTTTCCCACTATGTAAAATACTATTGCTGCCATTTATCATGTTCCATATATGTCTGGGTCTTTTTCTGGGCTTTCTACTCTGTTCTATTTGTCTAATTATCCATTTCTGTGTCACTTATAATACTTTCTTAATTACTATAGATTTGTAACAATCTTGATATTGGTCACAACGATTTCCTATACATTTTCTTTTTTCAAAATTTTCCTGACTCTGTCAAGTTCCACAAAAATCATTTTAGGATTTTTATCAGAATAGCAGTAAATTATGGATTAAGTTTGAGATAATTAATATCATTGTGATATTGAGGATTCCCATATATGAACATAGTATGTCTCAATTTATTTAGTTCTTTCTTGTCTCTTTTAGCAATATTTTGTAATTTTCCCCCCATATAAATTATTTGCGAGGTGTATTCCTAGGTTTGTTTTTTAAGTTTTTATTATTATTGTGAATGAGAATATTTTTAACTATTACACTTTACTGGAATTAGGAATATTTTTAGTTTTTGTATGCAGATCTAGTATATGAAGATCTTGATATTATTCGTAAGAATTTGCCTACAAATTCTCTTGAATTTTTATGTATACAACTTCATTATTTGAAAATAAGAAGAGTTTTACAACTTTCCATTATTTCCATTCTTTCTCTTTCGTATCTTTCTTGTATTTTTCATTGTCTAAAACCTTTAGTACAATATTAATATTAGAAATAATGGCAGATATATTTGTCTTTTTACTTGAGGTACTTCAAAGTTTTACCATTTAGTTTATATTTGCTATCATTTTTCCTGCACAGAAACGCTTTATAAGGTTAAAAACCAAAATGGCTTTTTTTTCTATTCCCAGTTTGTTAAGAATTTTTATTAAATAATTTTTCTGCATGTATTTAGGCAAGCAAATTTTCCTGTTTACTTTTAACTGTTAATGTGATGTTAATATGAAAATAGATTTTCAAAAATTCAATGATCATATTCTTTGTATAAATCTTGTCAGGATTTTTTTTAGTTTATGCATAAATTTAATTCACTCATTTTACATTTAGGAATTTTACATCCATACATTTCATAAATATAATTGGTTTATACTTTCCTTGCACTGCTTTTGATCAATTATGCTATCAAGTTTCTATTAGCTTCATAAAATAAGTTGAGTAATATTCCTTGTTACTTAAATGTTTGTAAAACTTTCTTTTCCCTTTGGGAAATGCTTGGATTACTAATTCAATGACAATTGACGTAGTCAGTATTTCTACATCTGAAGTTGATTTCGCTATTTTGATTCATGTGTTCTAAATTCTAAGGTTGTTTGTGGCATTCCCAAGATTTAACTTAAACAATTAAAAGAACAGTTTTCTTTACTGTGTACTCTAATTTCTAATTTTTGAAACACCATCTGCTTTTTTCTGGCTTCATATTCCTAGAGTTTTTCTAATTGATTAATTATTTCAAGTGACCAGCTTGGGTTCTGTTGGCCATCTCCATGAATTCTGTAGACCACTTCTTCATGCTTTCATTTTCCTTAACTGGTTTATAATTGTTATGTGTTTTTTTTCCCTTAAAAATCTTACCTTTTACTCATTTTTTTCTCCTACCCCTCACCTCCTTTCTCATTTCATCATCTTCCTTGTCCTCTGAATTCAGAGCTAAAAACTTATAGACAGAGAAAAACTGAAATAAAAGGAAAAAGTCCTTCCTGTGTCTCACACTCTAATAACTGTCTTCATTTTGCCTTTGGCTAGAAAGATGTGGTCATTGACTTCCATTTCTGGTATTTTTACTATTTCCATTAACATTAAGCCAGTTAGTGCCATTGAGAGTAGAACCCCAAGAAACAGAAACATAGTAAGATCTGATCACCAAGAAAGCAAATTTTTGGTTTGTTTTTGGTTTGTTTTTGTTTTTACCTTCTGACTCCCTTCAAAAAAGCACTTTTGATGGTTGCAAGAATTCATTGTATGGGTAGATACATAGGGATAAGAGAATTTTTCTTTCTTTTTTTTTTCATTATTTATTTCTGTGTACATAAATATTTACTAGTATTATATTTTCAGTATCTCACCAGTAACTACAATAAAAGCTGGAAACAAAAAGCCTATAAAGCAAAGAATGAATAGGACATTTGAGTTTGCCTTCAAAGACATTTAATCTAGTGAGAGAGACATACATACCAATAAACAGGAGACTGTAATACTTTGTGGTAAGTGTTATAATGGCATAAATTAAGAGTGTTTGAGGATGTGTATGATGGATACCCCTCTCAATCTTGTGTGTCTGGAAAGTGGAATTTTTTATTAATTCGTTTTTTACAGATTCTTATCTAAATTAAAAATTAACCCATTTGGTTATTATTGATTTAGTGTCTGCTTGAACTGCTAGAATGAAAACTCCAAGAAGTTAGGAATCTATTTCTATCTCCTGTAGCACTTTAACCCCAGAACTTAGTATATAATCTATCATTTCATAGGTGCTCAACAAATGCATGTTAAATTGAAATTTGATTAATTTAATTCAAGATCTCTAGAATACCAAGTATTCAGTTGAAAATATTTAGCAAATTGTTGAGATGTGCAAATACCAGGATGCTCTATGTCATGAATTCACACTATCTAGATGATTAGTTTCTTTTTGTTTTTATAAAAAAAATGGAATGTTATACATCAGATGCCATTTAGTTGAATCTTCCTGGCTCTATCTTTAGTACGCAAAATAAGTTACATGAAAATGACTTGACTCCAACTCCAATCACTGCTAAACATTACATCCTTCCTAAAACAGAGCTCGTGCCCTTGCAAGACTAAAACCTTTCTACACTGAGAACAATCTTTTACACACACACACACACACACACACACACACACACACACACACACACACACTACACTGACCTCCAAACCACTTCTCAAGATTAATTCACAGAAGAATATAAATGAGAAAATTGAGGGCTTATGTTGTCCCAAATCATGGAGCTAGTTATGTTGTTCAAACTATAATTATCACTAGTTTCCCAGGGTCTCAGGATTTTTTTTTTAATTTTTTAATCTATTCTTAATAAGAGATTTTACTCTAATATAGCATATAGTTAAATAATATGGCCAAAATGATATATCATATGGGCAGTTTTTTATTTGAATTAAACTGTACACACTCAGTTTAAAATGGGAAAGAGAGAAAAATAATAATTTGAATTGTGTTAGAAATTCTTCCCACTAGGAAAGAATTTATTCAATCAATAAATATATTCCCTGAAACAAGTATGATGGAAATGCCAATATCCTAGTTTCTTTGTTAGCATCAATTTTCTTATACTCTTATAATCGAAGCATCTAGCTGTGTTAAATTGCATTAAATATGTTTATTTTTCATACAACATGGCTTCCAGCCAAATGCATCATCCAGTGTCCAAACAAAAAAACAAAATTTTTCATTAATGATGGAGGAAAAACTGGCTGTGCTGGGAATATTCTGAGATGGATTGTTGAACTCCATTGCTGTACTTTCATAAAAGATATTTAAAGGTAAGTTTTACATCTGAGTTTTCCATTTACAAGATGATTTTAGAAACTTATACAGTGTTTTAAAACCAAATTCCTATGTAGATTCAACACTAAGAAAGGATAGAAAAGATGACAATTTCCCTTGCTTGGATGAAAGTCTCTGTAAAGCAAGTACTAAAGTATTTGGAACCACTAAAAAAGGGACACCGTATAAATGAAATGGGTTAACTTAAATGAGCTCTTTCCTATTGTTCATGTTTAAGAGTCTATAAATTCTATGAAAAATTTACTCAAAGGTAGCGTTCAATTATCCAATCAATGTAGTTAATTATTGATCAATTATAACTTTTTTAGGCCATGGAAATGAATAGTCTGAGAGCTGCAAAGATCACTGACTGAGACAGAGTCTCAGTTGGAAGTGCTGAATTGTGTTCCCCCTTTATATTTTTGCTCATTCTCAAGTTCCCTAGATGGTAGTTTTCAAACTCTAGCATAACCCTGAATCACCTGTGGGTGATTTCTGGATCCCACCCCATATGTTCTGATTGTAAAACTCTGGTGTGCAGTCTGAGTTCCCAGGAGATTCTGGGAACTTCTGACAAGTTACCAGATGATATTACTGCTAATGGTCCAAGGACCACACATTAGGATAACCACTGACTTAGAAAAGGATTCAAGTACTCTTTGGATTCAGGCAAGCTCGGTTTCCACTGAAAGTTAACAGTGCTTATTCCTATGTGTGGGGAGGTGAGAGGAAAGAGAAATAATTGGGCATGATTTATTGTGTCATGTGTTAGGCATTTTTAGAGTAAACTGGGGTCTGAAAATACTGATTCACCTACAGAAAATATCCTTCAGTGCCCCTACAAAATTATAATACATTTCCTAGCCATCAACTGCTAAAACTCTTATGTCTTTTGTAGCTTATAATTAATAGTTTAAGATAATGTTATCTACCAGTAGTTGTCAATGCGTCTGCTTTCCCCGTGGTTCAAATACATAGAGCAAAACCATTCTTTGGATAATTTAACATTTTGGCTCAGCATGTTTTGACATTTGTTTTGTGTTTGGAAGCTGTGATATAACCTCTTTCCTGTAGCACGTCAGTTTTTCTAAGTTATCCTTGCCGCAACACATTTCCAGGTTTGATGAAAGATGTGCTTTTTGAATCAGTTATCTTCCTTCTTCTTTATTTTTCTGAGGATGGAAATGTTACCTTATAAAAAAATATAAACCATCAGAATTTACCACAATCTGAAAAGGTCAGAGATGAAACTGAAGAAAGTGCTTAAGGACTCATCACACCATGAAGGTATCTCCAGTGAAGCATCTTGTGGATTCCATTAAGAACAACTCTTACGTCTGGCCCATAATCCATTTTTCTTAACCTAAAATTGTGGAAACACAGTTTACACAAAAGAGCAAAGATTGTTATTCTTTAATAAAGTAATAATGAACTGAAAAAATATCATCTGGCTGGTATGATTGCTTGAAATCTCATTAAACATTAAACAGATAAAGCATTTCAAATAAATTAATAAAAAGCTCTCATCACTAATGTAGTATCAGTATGAAATTTTTAATGATGAACCGATTAAGACAATATTAAGCAGATTTATCTGACATTTGTAGCTATAGTCTAAATATTGCAAAAAGGACTTCTCTTTCTTTCCCCTGGCCTCAATTTTCTCTGAATGTGCATATGTCATGCCTGATACAGAGTAGGTTCTCAGTAAATATTTGCAGAGTAGATGAGGACATTGGACATTGGTGAATATTGATAAAAATTGAGTTTGATAGGTTATGAACATTGTATTTTTATTCAAACCAAGTTTCACTAAATATTCCCTTCTGGAAGGCTTTTAGACTCAGCCTGCTGAAAATTTTTGAACTGAAAGTGGATTTTATTTGTGTAATTTGCATTTTTCTAGTGAAAATATATGTACTTATTTACTTAAGAAAGTTGACCATTTGTTTGGGGGAAAAGAAAACAAGTGGATCTGCCCAAAGCTAGATCTGTGTACTTACTGCCTGTCATTCAATGCAGAGTAGTTACCATAACAACTGCTGTGTCACATGGACCAAAGAATACTGAGTATTTCTTCTAGACCTTGGAAGCAACTTCCTAAAGGAGAACCCACGTTAAGATGGGCTTCTCACTATATTAACCTATCAAACTATTTGGAGAAAATCAGCCTGCTTCCATAAATTAAAATTGATGCTGTGTGTATCAGCTCTCAGAATACAGATTTTCACCTCATTCTTTTGTTTAAATACAGTGGCACCAAATCACCTTCTGCTGGGTCTGACCTCCCTCTGAAAAACCTCTGGTGAGGAAAGAAAAGTCACTTGGCAGCCTGGATTCCACAAGGGAACTTTATCTGCAGTCTTCCTGTTTTTAACCCCAGCCCCAGCTATACCCAAGTCTTCAATTACAAGGTACCTCCAATTCCTGTTTGTCCTCGGATGCTACAGTGTGAATTTCTCATCATTATAAGCATTATATTTTAACCTTTTTTCCCTCTTAAATCATTTATCATTCTTCTAAGTACTTTCCATCTTCATACACTGTCTTTCAGATTTACCAATATCTCCAAGATATTTACCAATATCTCCAGCTTGAAGCAAGATCTCAGTTCCCTGCTTGGGAATCGAACCTTGGCCACCTGGGTGAAAACCTGGAATCCTAACCACTAATCCACCAGTGGTGAGTCGCTAGAAGCAGAGCCCTGGCTCTTATCTTCTTTGAAAAAACAATTCTTTACAAAAAGACTGAAGCTGTAAAACATGTACAGAGTTTATTATTAGAAGTACAGCACCTGTGGGAGAGCACACAGAGAAGCAGTTTATTTTAAACAGAAGCAAAGCAGAAATACACACCCAGAGAAGAGTGTGGGCACCCTTGCTAATGAGGAGTGTACTAGAGAGGTGGTTAAATCATTTGTATAAGAGCAGTTTTTCCGGGTCTTTTTTTCCTCTGGCCAATCATCTTGTTTCATTTCCCATATCTGATTGGACCCAGGGCCCTTCCCAATATGCACATGCCTCTTTTAGCCAAGATGGATTCCACCATGAGGGTCTCTGGGAGATTAACAGCACATATTATGGGATAATGCCCCCTCCATTTTTAAACCCCAGAATCTTTTCTGTGCATGTGCAGTGAAGGAGGTCTCCTTGACCTCAAGAATGATAAATGTGGTCATCTTCTCTTTTTACTCCAGCAGAGCTCAGTTCCTCTCTGCTCCTGCCATTAACTTTTCCTTGAAATGTCAAAGAGAGAGAAGCTCCAATTTGCTCAGATTGACAAACTCCAGCTGCTCAGCCCAGGGGCCCATCTACCACTTACCTCAGTTTCACTGAAGATTAGGCTGTTCTTGTTTATCATTCTCTGTTGGATTTGGGTAATTTTTGAGAGAAGTTTGTAGAAATAGTAAAAATGTTTTTCTTTACTTAATCATCTTGAAATCATAAGTCCTGGAAATTTAAGTGAAATAAATATGCGAATTTTGCCCTCTATCTTAGGAAAGTATTCAATGTAATCAAAAGTTCTTTTGATGCATTTAAAATGTTATTTCTTTTGCTTTTTCTGGTTAAAAACAACTAGTAGTAATTCTATACATTAATTTACACTTATGCTTTCCCTCTAAGAAGGTTCTTATTTGAATAAATCTACTATTCCATACCATCTTCATATTAACTTTCAAATCTAGCTTCAGGGCAAACTAGATGTATTGGCCCATTAGACAGACAAACCCAAATCTTAAATCAGCTGTGCTTGGAAAGTGAGGGAACAAAATTAGAAATTACAAAAAATGAAAAAGAGAGACAACAGCAACTCTCTGCACATTATCAAAATTGTGTATTCTCAGGCAATGTGAACTTCCAATTTCTAAAGCTTGAAAAATTTAATGGTTAGGAAACAAAAACTGAGTTATGTTCCATAGTCAGAATAAAAAAACAGTCATGCAAAATTTCCCTCTGTGAGAAATAGGTTTTGTTCCATTTTGAGCTATTCAAGAGCTCTGGTGATTGGTGAGCAAAGGCAACTTGTGACTAGCAATAGTCAAATAAGAATAGTCCTCTCTTCATGATACTGTTGTTCTGAATTTGTTTATGCCTAACTTTAATTACGATGATCTGAGAACCTGGAACTGATGAACAAAAGGCCAAGTCCCTAGAAAAAGCATAATTCCGTGTACCTGGGATGCCTTCTTATCCAAGGAAAGAGAAGGATCTGAAAGAAATAATTGATATTCTGACTGCTTGTAGTAGATGCCTTGATAAATGAGATTTCTGCCAAGAGTAGGATGTCTTGAATGTGCCTATCAGTTCTAAAATAGAGTGGAAAGAAAGTTCTCTGTGAGTCCTCTTGACTTTTCTATCTAAAGATGATTTAGTAGAGAATGAAAAACTTCCATTCAGACGACCACCTTCATATTAAAGGAAATTTTTCTAAAAGTTTGAAACTTCAGGAGCCATTATCATTATTTTGTGTTGTAAGAAGCAGTGAGCCTCCAATTCACCACTTACTCAGTTTAGAGTTTCCTTCTCTACCATTAAATGCTGAAGTCAATAAACATTTTTTTTTTTATTGTGGGATCAGAATTTCAGTTAGTGGAGAAAAAGATAACATACCTCATAAAAGATGATGAAGTTGGAGGAAATTGGAGGAAAGCAAAAACATCTGTAATTTTTTAGATGTTTTCATTCAAAAAACCATATTTTATTCAAATTATTATCCATTTTTCACATGGTATCTATTTATTTTTGGTTCTTTTCATCATTCTTTTATTGTATGTGTGTCCTAATGAGTCTTCAGTAATCTATGGTAATAGGGAAAATGACATAGGTTAAAGTACCAATGTTGAGGTCCTCAAACAAGCATTACTGAGTCATCTGTAATATAATAATAAACTGCAGGTATTAGGAAAAAGGACTAATATATTTTATTAATTTCATGTTAATTATGAAGACAGCATACTTCAAGGAATAGTATTTGACCCACTGTGTGTACTAATATCTGTAATTAGCCATAATTCAATGGGACCTTACTGCATAACTCAAATCAGTACCTCACTTAGGGCAACCATCAATGTCTTATATGTTGTTCTTTCATGTACACATATCAACCTCTCTACCAGACTACACCTCTCAGAAAGAATCCTCACTTGTTTTTTTCTGGTGACTATTACTTTCCTAGCATGGTGTCCAACACCCAGGATTCACTCAGTAGTGTTTTTGGAATGCATAAATGATTTTCATCTAAGTTCTCTTGTTTGCAAAGTACTTTTCTAAAAATATACTTTTTCAAATCAATTCCAGAAGAAACACAAATGTAAAGTGTTTTTGATTACCTTGGCTGGTTCATCCAGATGATTTGCATCAACATTACTTTTTCTAAAATTAATTTTTATTAGAGTATAGTTGATTTACAATGCTGTGTTAGTTTCTGCTGTACAGCAAAGCAAATCAGTTATACATATATGTATATCCATTTGTTTTTAGATTCTTTTCCCATTTAGGTCATTACAGAGTATTGAGTAGAGTTCCCTGTGCTATACAATAGGTTCTTATTAGTTATCTATTTTATATATAGTAGTATGTATATGTCGATGCCAATCTCCCAATTTGTCTCTCCCCCACTTTTCCCCTTGGTAACCATAAATTGGTTTTTTACATCTGTGACTCTAGTTCTGTTTTGTAAATAAGTTCATTTTTTTTAGATTTCACATATAAGTGATATCATATGATGTTTGTCTTTCTCTGACTTACTTTACTCAGTATGACAATCTTTAGATCCATCCACACCATTGCAAATGGCATTATTTTGTTCTTTTATATGGCTGAGTAATATTCCATTGTATATATGTACCACATCTTTTTTAACCATTCATTGTCAATGGTCATTTAGGTTGTTTCCATGTCTGGCTATGTAAATGGTGCTGCAATGAACATTGGGGGGCATGTATCTTTTTGAATTATGATTTTCTCCAGATATATGTCCAGGAATGGGATTGCTGGATCATATATTAGCTCTATTTTTAGTTTTTTAAGGAACCTTCATACTGTTTCCCATAGTGGCTGTACCAATTTACATTCCCACCAGCAGTGCAGGAGTTTCTTTTCTCCACACCCTCTCCAGCGTTTATTGTTTGTAGAATTTTTGATAATGGCCATTCTGACTGGTGTGAGGTGATATCTCATTGTAGTTTTGAATTTTTAATTTTCATACTAATTAAGATGATTAATCCTAGAATTAATTATAATGATGGAGGTGGTAATATTGACCGGCAGCATTTTTTTTTTTTTACAATAGAGAAAGCTTTCAGGCACATGATCCCATTGATCTTTACAAAATTCCATGTACTTGCATGGTGGTTACTATAATTCTTATTTTATAGTTGAGTGAGTAAAGAAAAAAGAAGTCATATGACTTGTCCAAAATTACATAGGTAGTAAGTGATGGTGATGGGGGAACATGTATTCTGGTCTTTCTGACTCCAGTACCTCATGTTAAATGGTCAGTCCTCAATTTTCAAGTGCCTAAATTATAAAGCCTTCCTCAATCTAAAAACAAAACACACAAACAAAAGTAACAAACACCCACTTACTGAAGAAATCACCTGTCCACATGACCACATGACTATAGGAAATTCTTCTCCCATTGCACCTCTCATTCCATGTTTCTGGTACTTTGTTGATAACAGAAAGTATCAAATTGCTTTCTAATTTACAAATATATTCTTTTCTGCAGAGAGTATTTTCATTGCCTCCTATTGATTTGTGTTTGTTTATTCATCCTTAATGAGGTGAAGAATATTATGCTGCTGTGCTGCCTGATTTTGAATGGTCACAGATGAATTTATGTCTGAACCATCTGGAAGTTGTGGATCAAGAGAAACTTAAGTCAAGCCTTGTCCTGCATCTCTCAGAGAAGAGTCCACAGAGGGACCAAGTGGAAGCCTCCTTCTGCCTTCCTCCTCTGTGACCCCTCAAGTTTTCAATTCAATCCCTTCCCTGCCTCAGTTAATGGAAACTTCTTCCAGAGCCTTCTCTCTCCACGTTTCTGCTGCTGTCCCATCCCTTACAGTATATTTACCAAACTGCAAAAAGGTGGTCTTTTAAAAACAAATCTATCAATCACTTGTCCAAAAGCCTTCAAGAGCTTCTGATACATTTCTCACTTTCCCACTCCCACACTTTTAATGTGTGTTTTGAAAATAGACCACCATTACCATTTTCCTTACCATGAAAAATAAATCTCAAAAAAGGGTAAAAGTATAATGTAACTTTAGCTTAAATTTATCATTTTCTATTATTTAATGACTTTCAAAGCATACCATGGTCTATCAACTATTTTATTTTTATAGACCTGTAAAATTGAGCTTCCATTCTCTCTAAGACTTGCCAATCTAGATGGCTGATAAAAGAGTAAATGTGAGTTCCTTCTATGGTTTATGACAGTGCTGTATTTCTACACCATCCATTGACGTTTTGGGGGGGAAAACAGAACTTCTGTGTTCTTATTCTTCAAGGAAAGAATTCTTAAACTCCACTGGGTAGTCTATATCCCTAAACTCCACTTCTATGTGATTATATTCCCAGAGCCAATCATTTCAATGGAAAAAGAACCTTCATGACTATAGGAAATCCATTTAGTATCCCACATGAGATGAAAATTAAATCCTATAAGTCCTTTTTTGTTTATTTTGTTTGGTTTAGCTTCAAATTTGACATCTTTTAAAAGAGATAAACTAATCCACTGTGTGAAACTAGTCTCTATTTGGCTATCCATTAAAATAAAATAAAAATTTTATTAGTTTGAAGGAATTTCTCTTGGAATATTTCTTGGAATAGTTCACTATCTAATAAATGTTAGTTTTTCAAAATTCAGTTAGCAGCCAAATGTTTATTAATACTCTTATTTTCATCAGTGGTCTTTTGAAATAAGCATGCACAATATCCTGTAAGCAGGCTTGAGCATAAGTTTGTTAAGAACAGATAGAAATTGATTTATTAAGTAAATATTTACTAAAGCTCAATTCCATAGTAATTCACAGGACATTAAGCACGAAATAACAGTCCGTAGAGAATGCTAGTATAGATGCCAAAAGCATACTAAAAAAGCATAAATAGAGTTTTCAGCAGTGTACAGCCACTCCAGAAGTTATATGCAAAACAGAAAAACAGTATTTACACACTCACTTATAGGAAAGCCAAGTCTCTGGTAGAGATTAATTGTTGAGAGATAATTCTCTCCAAGTCTCTAAATTTCTATGTGTCTATTGAGTGGGGACATTAATGCCCTTTTGCTCTAAAATATCTTTCCAAGGATGTGTGTATAGAAAAATAGCCTTGTAAATTATCGATGCTATCTCTCCCTGGAAGAGGAGACATGTTTGCTTATTTTTCAATATAATAATTTCTCCTTCTAGAAAAATCATGAGGCAGGTCTGCTTACTATCCATTATAAAAGATTCAAGTTACTGAAGTTTAGGTTCTTCAGCTGTGAAACAAAATTTTCTGCATGCTGCATGTCCTCCATGGGAATTGGGGGACCAGGAGGAATGATACAAACATGAAGCTCATGCTGCCTTCTCTGCTGTGTGTAATAATCTCCTTTGTCTCTGACCAAGATATCTCATGTCTTCTGTTAACATCCACAAGACTATGGCAAGTTTACTACCTTGCAAATAGGGTGAAAATATTATATTCTTAGCAGTTCTTGACATTAATTGTTAGATATCTAATATTTACAGTTTTAACAAATACCACTAGAAAAGAGGTATCACATTATGGTCCTGTTTTACACAGAAAACAGCCCCTATCTGTCCTGACTGTTGAAAGGGGACTTAGGAATCACAATCAATTGTCCTTGGAAGCTCTAAGAATGCAGTGCACCATGCCCCATTGTGCAGTCTGAATTTATACTACTTGCTATTTATGCTATTTATACTACTCAGTGTGAAATTCTAATAAAAGACTGATTAGAATTCTTGAAGGAGATAATGGAGAGAAGGGGCAAGATACAATAAATGACAAGATAATAGCTGAACATTTTCTGGAATTCAAGAAAAACCAGAAACTTAAGGTGAGGGAAACATGTCCAGCCTCAGCTTCATTTGAGGTCCCTCCCTCTCCTGCAGTCACACTGGTCATTTTTCAGCTTCTTAAACATGCCAAATTCTTTGCACTCTCGGGGACACAACCATGCTATTCTCTTTCTGGAATGTTATTTCCAGGAAGTGGTGGGCTTTTACTCAACCTTTAACTTCAGCGGCATGTCTCTGAAAATTCTTCTCTAACCATTTTATCTAAAATAGTCTCATTTCCCTTATTTTCCACAAAGCATCTTTTTTTATTTCCATGGAGTATGGTTACTTTATTGATATATGCATGTACTTGTTTATTATTGTCTCTCATGGTGAGGGCTGAGACCATATACCTTCATGTTCTTCATTGTATCCTGTCTTTGGACAGCTTTAACAAAGTACCATAGACTTGGTGGCTTGTAAACAACAGAAATTTATATCTCACCATTCTGGAGCTGGAATTCCGAGATCAGGGTGCCAGCATGGTGAAGTTCTGGTGAGGCCCCTCTTCTGGATTGCAGAATTCTTGTTGTATTCTCACATGGCAGAAAGAGGGTAAGAGAATCCTCTGGGGGTACTAATTCCCATTCATGAGGGCCCCACTTCCATGCCCTAAATACCTCCCAAAGGCTCCAACTCTTAATACTAGCAGTTTAGAGGTTAGGACTTCAACATATGAATTTGAAGGGGACACACACTCAGTCCACTGCATATCCTCACTGCTAAGCACAATGCCTAGCAAATGGCAAGACATCAATAAATGTTTGCTGATTAAATAAATATATCACCAAAGGTAAGCACTTAATCCAATGAACATAAATATCAGATTAAATAAATATGTATAGTTATAAAACTATTATGTATTTTTATATAAAACTGTAAAATGATTGAAAAGAAAATCCCTTTATAATGGGCTGTGACAAAAAAAAAAAAAAATGTAACTAGTAACTCCAACAAAGCCCATGGGTAACTGCAAGCTGTTGTGCCTGATAGTTTAAGTGGTATAATTTCAACAGAAAGTTTCATTTCTGAGTTGATAACTTGAGAAATATAAGTGTGAGTATATTAGTGAAAATTAGAAAGGTAAATCCTAACTGGAACTTAGGACAGACTATGTCCTTTCCAAATTACTAAAATGAGACAAAAAATTAAGAAAGATGACCACTGCCCCAAAACAAGGACACCTACTTCTTTAAAGACTATCAGACCAAGACAGATTCAAGACTGAATTTTTAAACATCTTTATCGAATATAAAGATGTTTAAAATTTTCCAAAGCATTTTATTGTGTTTAAACTTTTCCAAAGCATTAAGAAAGACAAAGCACTCTTATGAATGTTGATGATAAGATCCTATATAAGTTATTATAACTTAGACTCAAGCAGTGTGCTAAAATAATAATGCACCATGACCTAGAGTGTTTTATCCTGATTTAACTAAGGAGATCATACAATTTATTGTCCAAACAAAACCTTTTTGAAAGTAAAAGAGGGTTCTATTAATAATTACTTTCCATATCCAATATTCACTCTATATGGAATTGGTATTGGCTCCACATTCAACATATGTACAGAATTCAAACCCTTCTCCCTATATATTCGATTTCAGCTCTGTCTTAACTGTATTAATGTCTCTCCTGGTTTTCTGCAATCATTCTTAACTGCTCTCCCTGCTTCCACTACTGCCCTTTACAGTTTTTGTTCTTGTTGTTGTAGAAGAATCCTATAAAAAGGTACATTGGATTATAGCCCTTTCTGCTCAGAACTTTCTGATGTCTTCCCCTATCCCTCAGAGTAAAAGTCAAAGTCCTTTTTGTCAATAAGGTTCAATACGATTTAACCCCTCCTCCCTACCCCCTACCCCCAGTGCTCTCCCTCTAGCTTGCTCCCCTCTATCTATACTAACATCCCTGCTGTTCCTTGAATTTACTGGTTAATTTCCTTGTTTAGGACCTTACAACTGGCTCTTCTCTCTGCCTGGAATGTTTTCCCCAAAGATATCAGCCTGGTGTATCTCCCTCAAGGCTTTATTACAATGTCACCTTCTAAATGAAGTCTGCCTATCAACTGTATTTAAATTGTACCCACTCACTCCATACATTACTTCCCTACCTGAAATGTCATATCTATTTATTTTCTCTATTGTACTTACAACATTCTAATATAGTATTTATTCACTTATATTTATTGCTTATTTTCTCTTATATACCAGAATATAAGTGCCATAAGAGCAGAGTTTCTTTCTCTTTTTTTCTCTTTTCTTCTCTTTGACCTTTTTCATTTATATTAGGTGACTAATAAATATTATTCAATTAATGAATGAGTTAAACATTTTCTCCTGAAATTTTTCTAGAATTTCTACTTGACTCTTCTTATATATTCTAGTTCTCTTGAACATGTTATTCAGTTTTCCCAAGGCCATGTCTGATAACTCTGGCTCTTCTGTGGGTATGTTTCTATCATGTTATTTCAGACCTTCCTCCTCCTTCTCCATATGACTTGTTATTTTTTGGTTGAATACCTGACATTGTAGAGGTAATCTGAAGCACTGGATGATGTTACCTTTCTCCAGAAAGGATTTACTCTGCCTCTGGCAGGCAGTTAGGTGAGAGGCAGAGCACTTTAAGTCATTCAGAGATTGAACTGATTCACAGTGGAGTCTTTATGAAGGCTGGTCTATTCTAGATTGCTATTACTCAGTGGTATAGCCCTTCAGAGGTCCCAGCTGAAAGATGGGCATTTTAGTCCCCATCCACCTTGGCTGGTCCTTAACTCCAATATTTTGCCTCCCAAGCACTACGAAGTTGCTAAAAGTTCTATTCAGTGATTCGGCCTCTCAACCACTTTGCTTGGAAGAAGTTTGGATGATACAAACTAGTGGCTGTACTGGAAGTAGATGTTCCAATATTTACAGACTATCTGCCATAAATCCTTGTGTATAAACGCATTACATAAGCTTTAAATAATGTATGATTAAATGTGGATTCAGCTATTTCCAAAAACTTTGTTTCTTTCTTTTATAAAGCCACAAATTTAAATATTTCTTGAAACACTTAAATCAAGATACAGGTATCCTCCACTTTTCAAAATTTCTCTTTACACCACTTTGCTTTTACAAGACACCCACATTAGTACCTGTTTTCACTAACCAAAAGAATTCCAAAGAGGACTTTCACTTTTACAAAAAAAGCCAAAAAGTGAAAATAGTGTCCAGTGTTTGTTTTGAAGGGAGCCATTATAGAGGCAGCTGCACCCAGAGCAGCGAGAGTGGCACCGCCAAGCTCTTTCTCCAGGAACCACACACAGCATCTCAGCTTCAAGCCACCACAGCTTTGAACTGTGTGCGAGCATCTATGCTTTATCTCCATTTATTTTATGTATTCATTAGCAAGATGTGTCCTAAGGTAATTGCTTCTTTGTTTTATGCCATTTTGGCTTACAAAAGTCTTCATAGGAACGCTCTACTTTCAGATAGCTGGCGAAACCTGTACCTGTTTATATAAAGATAACTTACTTAACTATAATGCTAAAATTATTTTTCCCAGATTGGAAAAATAAGTAAGTATCATCCCTCATGAAAGAATTTTGTTAAAACCAATAAAAGAATCTCTATGCCTGGATATGACATAAACCACATTCATAATACTAGACTATGTAATGTAGAACAGAATTTCTCAATGTGTGTTTCTTTTTAGAGGTATTGTATCCCTTTAAAACACACCCCCCACCAAGAAAAATGAAAAGTTTATGTTCAAATATGTTTGGGATTTCCTAGATACATGTCCCCAGCTTGGGGACATGGAATGAGCTAGGATTTTAAATGTTTTGAATGTTATACACGAAAGACTTGTTTTCCTTTTTCTAAGCCAAGATTTTCCTACCTTATTTAGAAGATAACTTTTTTTTTCATTTTATACCTATTGACATCCAAAGGAAGTTGTTTTCCATGGGACATATATTAAGTAATTGTGTTCTGGAAGAAACTGAATAATATAATAGAGTCTCTACCTTCCAGGGACTTTTAAAAAATAAGTTAAAGAGAAAAATGTATTCACATTAAGTTAAAATGGAATATACAGTTAAACTCACTTTAAGACTCTAACACAAAAGAAGTCATGATTAAAGGGTAAAACTAATTACCCTGTCCTTTGTGATCAAGTGTACCATGGCATCAGAAGACCAAAACCAATGCCAGGGTTTAATTTAATTAGCATTATAATTTGCAACAAAGAATACAAAGTCTTAGAGGTCAAAACTAGAGAAGAACAATCTTTGAAAATCCCAATGCTGAAACAATGTTATTTGCCAACCAAGTAAAGGTCACAGTATTTTTTACTTATTAACTTAGAAGGTTTAGGGTGCTCCCTGCAAATATAGTGCAATAAAAATGGAAGCCATTAAAATAGCCTTGCTTTCTTGTGTAACAAAACCTGGACATTACAGGGTATTCCAAAATAACACACATCAGGTTTTTTCTTATATATTTCTCATTAACTTTTTAAAGCCTCCTGACTTTGTGGAATCACTGCAGTAAGTTCTAAATGATATATGAAATGGAAAACAAAATATAGCCTGTCTTTACTTCCTCGTAAGCAATAGGCAATAGCATGCCTGATTTCTTTGGTTTTGTTTTTCATTTTTGGAGTGTTTTTTAGCCAAATTCCTGTCAGGATTGTCGTCCTCTTCTATATAAAGCTTTGAAAGAAACCCAGCACACTCACACAAACATGCACTGAGGGGACACATAAAAATCAAGACTTCATAATTCATTCAGATCATAGCATATTTCACCTACTCTGACCTGCTATTTTAGCTTTTATTATCTGTGGTGTTGTGGTATTCTCCGTGTGTGTGTCTCTGGCCTGTTTTCTTAACTGATCTTAAAAAGAGTTTTCATATTGGAATCAACACAATGGCATCTCAACACAGACTATCTCTTGCACTACTTAAAGTCAAGATAAGAACCCCCACCATGGTATTTGTGATTTTAGAAATATCATTGTTTTTCACTGTCTCCCATAACATAAAAATGTAACTTGCCTCTCACTGTGTTCAGCAGTGAGAAAACTTTGGGAGACAGGAAGTTCATTAGAGTACTTTTGGACTCAGGTAACAGTATATCTGACTAAAAGTGGGTATATATAAAATATGGGTTAATTTTTTCCCTAATAACAATGAGTCTGTAGATATGCAGATCAGGGTTGGTTAAGTGACTCAGCAGTTGTCAGGACTCTATGTCAGCTTCTCTGGCCTTAAACTCATGGTCACAAGATGGCTACAGTAGCTCAATAACACCTTCATAGGACAATATCCAAAAGTAGGAAGGAAGGGGCAATGGTTTCTTTTCCATGAACATTGTTCATTCAAGAAGAAATAAATATTTCCTGCAAGTCTGCAGTAAACTGCTTTCCTGTCTCACTGGCCATCATTGTATCACTTGCCTGTGCCTTGGCTGCAAGGAAGATTAGAACAACAAGCAGCCAGCATTTTTAGCCTCCATAATGCTAAATGGACTCTGCCGGCAAGGAAAAAGTCTGTCAAATATCTAACTGTAACTGCCTCAGGAAGAGGCAAAGGAAGTGGTTTTTTCCTTATATAGACCACTAGTCCTGTTTGGACAACCATTCATTGTGCAATTTTACTTTTCTTTGACATTGAATCCATTCTTGTCTTGTTTCTACTAGACTAAGAAATTTTTTCTTAATTTAAAAGGACATATTTTGTATATCCATCTTATATAAATATGAACCTTTAATACTCTTCTTGAATAAGTTTTCAGTTGGTTTTCAACCCCACCATAACATTAATGAGGAAAAGTTAAAATCCAAATTACTCCTAAGATTAAACCAACAAATTGCTTGAAATTTAAGGATGAGCCAATATCTGACTTTAAAATCAGAAGTCTATGTAGCTTCAGGCAGTCTAATAAATCCTGTTGAAACTGTGCACAAAAGTTCTAAATCTTTATGTATGGATACATTGTTTTGTATACGAAGCCCAAAGCTTTGGCAAATTCTTAAAGTGTCCACACCCTCTAAAAGTTTAGAAACACTAATAACAATGATAATTATATAATTATCAGGGTGTTTATATGAGCTTATGAGTTGTTTTAGAAAAAAAATCTCTCATCTACATTTTAGAAATAGCTTTGATGAATAGTGTCATATTTAGAGCCATAGTTTCACAAAAGCATTTTCATAAAGTCCATAATATTTGTTGCTTATCCATATTATTGAACAACAGAGGAATTATTAACCTTCTTTATGCCTAACTCCAGAAAAGGTCAATTGACTACAGAAAAAGTAGATAGCAACCTCATCTTTTATTTTCTTTCTGTGTACTTCTTCTTTCAGCTGTTCAGTAAGTTGTGTTTTTGAAGTGTGCCATTGGTTTATCACAACTGAAACTTAGCAGACAAATGTAAAGCTTGGGTGAAATTTGCCCAAGGTCATATAGATAATAACTGTTGGAGACTCAAAGCCAGGACACATGATGCTGAGTCTAATACTCTTTTTACTCTATCACAACTGGCTTTCTTTATGAAGGCTATCCCAAACTGGGATTAAAAAAAAAAAACCATTCTGATTATTCTACATGTTTAGTTGGTCTATTAGAGGCAGTTCACAGAATTCAAGGTAAATTTTCAAATGTATGTGTTTTCAGTAACAACATTGCAATTCCATTGACTACGTTAAAAATCCCCACATTATATATGTTTAGTAATACATTTCTTGAAGACCATACACATAAATTCAGAAAATAGGATAAACCCTCTTTGATTTGTGATTCTAGTTATTTGAGTAAATGTCATGTATACACAGAAAAATAATTAAAATATTAAAATTTCCTTTTGATCTTTAAGAATGAAATTAGTCGCCAATCAATTTTAGTTTCTATTTTAATCATTGTGAACAATACATTTAATTAAGTTTAATAGTTTTCTGCAATTTTATGCTATAGATGGTTTAAATCTTCATTTAAATGTTAATTGCCAGTAACATCAGGGAAAATCCTTTATAATTCAATTTTATTCTGCCTTAATTTTATAAAATCCAGGATATTTATTTCATTATAAAGTATAATGGGACATAATGATTATGAGAAGGTGAAAATGAATATAAAATTCTGCAGTAGTCTCCAAACAATTTTGCATGATGATTCCAAAAGAGTAAAATATACTGTTTTCATGTTAGTTTCAGCAAATGGAGCTTAAAATTCACAGTTACAGTCAAGCTGCAAAACTCTTCTTCATTCAAAACAGGAAATGATTACCTTCTGGTCTTTTCATTAGTTATCAGCAAGTTGCTACAATTAGATTAGGGATGGATGAAGACCTTATTTTCCATTTCATTCTGTGTTACATTATCTGTGCAGTGCATATTGTATATTTAATAGAAGTTTAGAGAAAAAAGGTTCAATAGATTTATAATTTTGATGGGCTCAGTAAGGAACAGTGCCATAGTTGCCTGGTCAGACTGAAAATCAGTTTATGAGTTTAAAATTAAAATGGTGCTCAGTTTTAAGCAGAACTATTTCTAGACCTTCCTTAGGGAGGTGCTGGCCTATTCTTTTCACAGGTGGCTCCAGCATGCCTAAGAAGAAGATGTTATTCCAAGAATGTAACAGTTATGAGAATCTCATGTTGAGCCAGCAGATTTATTCAGCATTAGTAGAGAGACCTCACTAATTTTATACTGTGCCAAAGAACTGTTCAAGTATTTAGTAAAGGCTAATCATCATTATTTATTTTAATTATTATCACATGAATTTTGTGATATATCAATTGTTTTAATGACACCTTCAATCTTTCACATACCCATGCCCTTTGTCATGTGAATTTATAAGTACTCCCACCAAAGGATGGATTATGTTTCCCTGTCCCTTGATTTTAGTTGGACATATGACTAGTATGGATAAAAAGACGTTATCAAATGATACACAAACTAAGACTTAAAAAAAGGGCTTACATATTTCCACCTGTGCTCTTACATCTTTGTCTCTGCCCAAGTTGGTCTGCTGGAAGATGAAGAATGCAGGACCCAGTGACCTCTGTTGCCCCAGTCAGTCATGTTACAGACATGTCAGTGATCCCAGCTGAAAACAGAAGAACTGCCCAGGCAAGCTCAGCCTTAAAAACTCACCTGCATACACTCAGGGGACCTACACACAAAGGCGGAGCCAATTCCGAAGCTGAAACCAAAGAGCTGTGCGAACAAAGAAAAGAACAGGATATTTCTCCCAGCAGCCTCAGGAGCAGCGGATTAAATCTCCACAATTAACTTGATGTCCTTGCATCTCTGGAATACCTGAATAGACAATGAATCATCCCAAAATTGAGGTGGTGGACTTTGGGAGCAACTGTAGACTTGGGGTTTGCTTTCTGCATCTAATTTGTTTCTAGTTTCATGTTTATCTTAGTTTAGTATTTAGAATTTATTATCATAGGTAGATTTGTTTATTGATTTTGTTCCTCTCTTCCTTTTTCTTTATGTATATACATATATACTTCCTTTTTCTCTTTTTGGGAGTGTGTATGTGTATGCTTCTTTGTGTGATTTTGTCTGTATTGCTTTGCTTTTACTATTTGTCCTACTGCTCTGTCTGTCCATTTTTTGGGGGTTTTTTTGGTATAGTTTTTAGCACTTGTTATCATTGGTGGATTTGTTTTTGGTTTGGTAACTCTCTTCTTTTTTTTCTTATTACATTTAAATATTTTTTTATATTTTATTTTAGACTCATATCAATAGAATTAGAAATGAAAAAGGAGAAGTAACAACTGAGACTGCAGAAATACAAAGATTCATGAGCGATAACTACAAGTAACTATAAGCCAATAAAGTAGACAACCTGGAAGAAATGGAAAAATTCTTAGAAAAGCACAACGTTCTGTGACTGAACAAGGAAGAAATAGAAAATATAAACAGATGAATCACAAGCACTGATTTTGAGACTGTGATTAAAAATCTTCCAACAAATAAAATCCCAGGACCAGATGGTTTCACAGACGAATTCTAACAAAGATTTAGAGAAGAGTTAACACCTATCCCTCTCAAACTCTTCCAAAATATAGCAGAGCGAGGAACACTCCCAAACTCATTCTACGTGGCCACCATCACCCTGACACCAAAACCAGACAAAGATGTCACAAAGAGAGAAAACTACAGGCCAATATCACTGATGAACATAGATACAAAAATCCTCAACAAAATACTAGCAAACAGAATCCAACAGCACATTAAAAGGATCATACACCATGATAAAGTGGGGTTTATCCCAGGGATGCAAGGATTCTTCAATATATGCAAATCAATCAATGTGATACACCATATTAACAAATTGAAGGAGAAAAAGCATATGATCATCTCAATAGATGAAGAAAGAGATTTTGACAAAATTCAACACCCATTTATGATAAAACCTTCCAGAAAGTAGGCATAGAGGGAACTTACCTCAAAATAATCAAGGTCATCTATGACAAACCCATAGCCAACATTGTTCTCAATGGTGAAAAACTGAAACCACTTCCTCTAAAATCAGGAACAAGACAAGGTTGTCCATTCTCACCACTATTATTCAACATAATTTTGTAAGTTTTAACCACAGCAATCAGAGAAGAAAAAGTAATAAAAGGAACCCAAATTAGAAAAGAAGTAAAGCTGTCACTGTATGCAGATGACACAATACTATACATAGGGAATCCTAAACATTCTACCAGAAAACTACTAGAGCTAATCAATGAATTTGATAAAGTAGTAGGTTACAAAATTAATGCACAGAAATCTCTTGTATTCCTATACACTAATGATGAAAAATCTGAAAGAGAAATTAAGGAAACACTTCCATTTACCATTGCAATAAAAAGAGCAAAATATCTAGGTATAAACCTACCTAAGGAGACAAAAGACCTGTATGCAGAAAACTTTGACACTGATGAAAGAAATTAAAGATGATACAAACAGATGGAGAGATATACCATGTTCTTGGATTGGAAGAATCAACATTATGTAAATGACTATACCACCCAAAGCATTCTACAGATTCAATGCAATCCCTATCAAACTACCAATGGCATTTTTCACAGAACTAGAGGAAAAAATTTCACAATTTGTATGGAAACACAAAAGAGCCTGAATAGCCAAAGCAATTTTGAGAAAGAAAAATGGAGCTGAAGGAATCAGGCTCCTTGACTTCAGACAATACTACAAACCTACAGCAATCAAGACAATATGGTACTGGCACAAAAAAAGAAATACAGATCAATGGAACAGGATAGAAAACCAAATGTAGGGCCAGACACTATCAAACTCTTAGAGGAAAACATAGGCAGAACACTCTATGACATAAATCACAGCAAGATCCTTTTTGACCCACCTACTAGAGAAATGGAAAAAAAAAAAAACAAAAATATACAAATGGGACCTAATGAACGTTAAAATCTTTTGCACAGCAAAGGAAACCATAAACAAAATGAAAAGACAACCCTCAGAATTGGAGAAAATATTTGCAAATGAAGCAACTGACAAAGGATTAATATCCAAAATTTATAAGCAGCTCTTGCAGCTCAATATCAAAAATCAAACAACTCAATCCAAAAATGGATGGAAGACCTAAATAGCCATTTTTCCAAAGAAGATATACAGATTGCCAACAAACACATGAAAAGACACTCAACATCACTAATCATTAGAGAAATGTAATTCAAAACTACAATGAGGTATCACCATACCAGTCAGAATGGCCATCATCAAAAAGTCTACAAACAGTGAATGCTGGATAGAATGTCGAGAAAAGGGAAGCCTCTTGCACTGTTTGTGGGTATGTAAATTGATATAGCCACCGTGGAGAAGAGTATGGAGTTTCCTTCAAAAACTAAAAATAGAACTACCATACGACCCAGCAATCCCACTACTGAGCATATATCCTGAGAAAACCATAATTCAAAAAGAGTCATGTACCACAATGTTCACTGCAGCTTTCTTTACAATAGCCAGGACATGGAAGCAATCTAAGTGTCCATCAATTCATTGCAGCTCTATTTACAATAGCCAGGACATGGAAGCAACCTAAGTGTCCATCAACAGATGAATGGATAAAGAAGATGTGGCACATATTTACAATGGAATATTACTCAGACATAAAACGAAATGAAATTGAGTTATTTGTATTGAGGTGGATGGACCTAGAGTCCATCATACTGAGTGAAGTAAGTCAGAAAGAGAAAAACAAATACCGTATGCTAATACATATATATGGAATCTAAAAAAAAAAAAAAAAAGTTTCAGAAGAACCTAGGGGCAGGACAGGAATAAAACGCAGATGTAGAGAATTGCCTTGCAGACATGGGGAGGGGAATGGGTAAGCTGGGACGAAGTGAGAGAGTGGCATGGACGTATATACACTGCCAAATATAAAATAGATAGCTAGTGGGAAGCAGCCGCATAGCATAGGGAGATCAGCTCGGTGCTTTGTGACCACCTAGAGGGGTGGGATCGGGAGGGTTGGAGGGAGACGCAAGAAGGAGGAGCTATGGGTATATATGTATATGTATAGCTGATTCACTTTGTTATAAAGCAGAAACTAACACACCATTGTAAAGCAATTATACTCTAAGAAAGATGTTAAAAAATAAAATAAACTGAAGTTTATACAAAAAAACCCCACTCACCTGCAAACTTGCGAGCTAAATTAATCTTATTGTTTAAGTCATTACATTCTGGAGCTTTCTGCCTGTGTTGTCTTCTAGGAGTTTTATTGTTTCTGGTCTTACATTCACTTTGAGTTAATTTTTGTACATGGTATAAGAGAGTGGTCCCATTTTATTCTCTTGCATGTGGCTTTCCAGTTTTCCCAACACCATTTATTGAAGAAACTTCTTTCCCCATTGTATACTCTTGCCTCCTTTGTCATAGATTAATTGACCATATATGTGTGGGTTTATTTCTGGGCTGTCTATCCTGTTCCATTGATCTCTGTGTTTGTTTTATGCTAGTATCATAAATATCTGTGCCTGATGTTGGGCACATACACATACCCCCCCAGCAGTCCTCAGGGAGAAGTTTCATATTTGTGAAATACCTCCTAATTGTGGGTATGAGGTTCTTGGCAGTACTGTGTCTCTACCTCTTCTACTCATCTTGATGTATTTCTTCTATCCTTTGTTGTGGAGGAGCTCTTCAGCTAGTTTTCAGGTCATTTTCAGAGGGAACTGACCCATATGTAGCTACACATTTGTTGTGTCCATGGGAGGATGTGAGTTCAGGATCTTAGGCTACCATCTCAAACTGCCCCCTCTAAGTGATTATCTTTTGAGATGGTTGGTTATGCAGTACTATTCTGGCAGCAGGTAACTTATCTGCAACAATGAGCATCTTTTCATACTAGGAGATAATAAAGGAGATTATTAGAACCATATCATTAATGCTTTCTTGGCTGGTAGGGTAAGAGAGGGAAAGAAAGAAAAAACTAGGGCATTTTTGTTGTTGTTCTACATAACAAACGTACTAGTATTTATTCTTCTCTATCAGGTATAGAATGAGGATGGGTTCATAGGGCCTTATCTCTGCATTATAGGAAAACATAGTCACTACAGCTGTCAGTGCTAGGACTGGATGAGCCAATGCAGAGTCAGGGGCCAGGAGCTGAGAGGGAAAGTAAAAGAGAGATATACTACATCTGGCACTATAACCTTGAAGGCAGGTTTGCTTATTTCCTATTCAATGAGAAAGGCCAAACAGATGGGTTGTCAATAGGTTGCTAGATTGATCAAAGATAAAATATAGGGCACATAGTTACATTTAAATTTCAGATAAACAGCAAATAATATTTTATTATAAGTATGTCCCATACACCACACATCTGTGAATTCTCCAGACATTGAGATTTCTTGGGAAAGTATTTGAAGAATGAAGAACTAATTTAGTTTTAAATAGTGCTTTACCTGTCTCTTTCTGGTATTTATTTTCTGATTAATGGTCTAAGGAATAAGGTCCAAAATTACGTTCTGCCTTGTTCTGTAGAATAAGTGATCAACTGTTACTATGTGTGAAGGTAGAATGTGGATCTGGCAGAAAAACCTAAGTTTTCCAACCTCTCATCCAATTACAACACTTGTCAATTCACCCATAAATGCCATGACAAACCAAACACATGGGAATTGAGATAGTGAATATCCTTTACCTACTGAACAACTGATTTGGTTTTATACCAAAGTCCATCCCCAAATACTTTACATACATAATTATCTTTTTTCAAAATTGTATTGTCTTTCTCCTTTTATAATTATAAAATAAATCAGAAGATAATAAAAACATTAAGCTATGAAGAGAAAAATAACACAAATTTTTACCCCTTAAGATAACAACTTTTAATACTCAGGTAAGAATCCTTTAACATTTCTATGTAGATAGATAGATAGATAGATAGATAGATAGATAGATAGATAGATAGGAAGAGGTAGAGAGCGTGAGAGAGATGACAAATAGATATGTATGGTGTTCCCTCCCACCTCCCCAGAATTAGAACTACATTATACATGCCACTTTGTAGCCTGTTAGTCTTAATATATTGTGGACTTTTTTCATTGTCAATAAAATATATATTTACATCCATGTTTTTAAAGGGTGCAGTCAGTGAGTCAACAATATTTACTGAGTTCCTACTAAATGAAGACATGCTGTATTTCATTGCATGTATACCCCATGATATATTTAACCAATTCTCTATAATCAGACATTTTATGTTGTTTATAATTATTCACTACTATAATCAAGCCTACAATGAATATCCTTGTAAGCCTCCCTCCCTACAACTCAACTGATAGAAACAGACACACTAGAGAAGAGACAATGTCTTTGGAAATATTCTGATTGTACCATTGCAAATTGCATGCACATTTCCAATTTTTATGCATATTATTAGATATTCAATCAATAGTCCATAAAAAGACTAGTCAATCAGTGAGTCACCAACTCTCTTCATTTCATTATTCCTGACACATTTTTCTGCCTGTAGTATATTTATGAGTGCAATTATACTCCCATGAGAAAGCAAGCAAGGGAGAGGAGTAGAAAGTCAATAAAACCAGTCTCAGAGGGTTGTATCCATGCCAGGATTTAGGCATATACATCTTTCCATTCATTAAATATTTGCCGATTGCCAAATATGTGCCAAGTCCTCTTCTGGGTATAGCACACAAGAAGGACAGAATGACTCCTTCCACATACCTTATGGTGTGACCAGAGGCACTTTGCTTACCACGTCCAAAAAGTACATACTTCAACTTTTAGGGTATATAGAGACTGCCCATTTCCTCACACTCTCTCTAATACCAGGCATGTGTTCTTTGCCAATAATAATATACTCATAAAATGCTACTGTATCTAGTAGTTGTAGGCTAACATAAAAGGTTGAGATAAAACAAGAAATCATATATATAATACATGAGTCTCAAACATTTAAATTTACTTAAAGTATATTAAGATGCATTAATTCTTCAAATTTTGATGTACAGCCAAAGTCATTTCTATTTTGGGCATGTGTCTGTTAAGGCAAACTTCCCAAGTAAATTACAAACACATTTCACAGTATTGTTTTGGACTTGCTGTGAAATAAGTAGTTCCAAATAATGCCAGTTCAAATATTTATTTATGAGCAAGGGTCATCTTCAGTGGGGAAAAAGAGATACTACGTACGTGTTATAGACAAAGTATTAAAAATGAATGTCTATTTAAAAAGTAAGACCAGTCATAAAATTGGTTAAAACCTGGATTAGTCTTCTTTCGTCCCAATAATCATGTGGAAAAAAACAAAACAAAACTCAGTGCCTTCAACAACACCTAGTTAATCCTCCCGCATCACAGTTCATGGGTTAGCGCAACTCAGCTTCAACTTGACCCAGCTTAGCTGGGCTAATCACCTGATTCCATGCTGCTGGTCAGATTCATGTTTCCTCCATTTTGAGACTCAGGCTAAAGGAAGAGCTTCAGTCTGGAGCATGATCTTCTCATGGTGGATGTCAGAGGCTCCAGAGGACTCCCAGAAATTGGCCAAACCTCATAAAGCCTTAGCTAAGAATTGACACATTGTCACTTCCATCCCTTTCTAGTGGCTGAAATAAGTCACATGGGCAAGCCCAAGTCAGTGGGGTGGGGAAATAAATTCTTTTACAGAGGGGAAGAGGTGTAGGTGAGTAGTTGCCAAACATAAAATCAGTATGTTAGATGAAAAGCTAATATCGAAGATGGACCAGTTATTCAGATATACTGCAAATTAGTACAGACATCACCAACAAAGGGCTGCTTCAAACTGGCTGAACATAAATTGCTGAAGTATGTTATTAGAAATGCTAGATGGCATAACTTTGACTTCTTTCAGGATTGGAACCTTTTTTTTTTCCTTTTTCAGGTACATGATTGGATTTTCTTGCATAAATCACTCCTTTAATTGGTCTCCTATGATTTCCATTTTCTATTATAAAGTGGAAAGAAAATCTAAAGTGCTCCAAATGCAGTCCTAGATTCTTACTGATTTCATTTTTCTTACAATTATCTCATCTATATAAATGTATATATCTAATTCAATACCAGCAATTTTTTTCCTAACTCATTTTTAGTGAGAATTTCTAACACACTCAACATAGAAGTAACACTTTCTTCTTTAGTTGTAAATAGTTAATTAACATAACTAAATTATGTGATTGTGATATTTTAAAATGGTTTGAGAACAACCACAACTGATTCACAGTAAGTATGGGGCTCAACTGCTAAGAGCAGAAGTGCACTGTCACTTGCTATAGTGTTCAGTTGTCCTTCTCATTAATTAATCAATTAAATTAAACACTCATTAATTAATTGTGTTTTACAATAGAAATGGAGAGGCTTAATCTGGTGAGTCAATTAAGTGGAGAATGTCTACTCTAGATTTAATTTTTATGTCTGATTACTAAAGAAGTCAAGTATTTTTCAGATATGTATAATCCATATATATTTTCCCAAAGAATTTATTATTTTGTTTATAAAAACAAAATTGTATCTTTTATAATTAAGTAATTCATAGCAATGTTACATATCAAGTTAAGGGAATGAATTTAATGAGCTTCAAAGGCAAGCTATGTATTGGAAAGATAACATTCATAATTCAATCATCATCAACATACTAGTTACAAAAGATAATGTTTTGTATGTAAATATACATTTAGATTGAGTGGTATTTTTGTGTGGTATGTGTACTGATTTGTATTTAAATTTTGGATTTAATAAAGTTTTTATGTAAATAAACTTCTCATTTCATTAGCATTCATGTATATTAGGCATTTCATAAAGAAAAGAATGCTACTCATCAAAAGGAAAGTTTCTAAAGAAATCCCCAATTTGCTATGTCGCTTGGCTCTCTCTCTCCCACTAAATAAGTTTTCCTTTTTCTCTAAAAATAAATTGTTAGAATCAAGTTTTTCATCTGGCTAGACCTATGTCAAAAATAAAGGTCAAGAGGAGCTGTGGAGATCTGCTTGAATCAAGAATCCATACTCAGGCCTACTCTGAAAGGCAGTATCTATTCCTCACCAAAGAGGGAAGCAAGTGGTATTTGTGGAACTCCTGCCAAGTTAAGTTACTTTATCTGAACTCCATCTGACTTTTCTTAATGGTAGGTAGCAAAATTGAGCTTCTAATTCAACATAAATATCTCTGAGGTAGGAACTGGAAAAGACACGCTGCAGTGTCAAGCTATTTATGATGATCAGATGTGATAGGTTCAGGTCAGCCTGAATACATTTCTATTTCACCTCTCATAGATTATTTTGCTCACTTCATTACTGAAATCTGAGACACTAACAGTGCTTGAATTAAAATAGGCCTAACAATGTTCAGGCTCAGAGTGAAAATAAAAGGCCTGCAGTTTCAAGATGGGCTGCACATCTTTACATAGAATAGAAAAGGTGGTTCATAACAGATATAATTGAGAAATACAATTTTTGTTGCTGGAGAACCTCAGGTGACAGACTGAGTTTTCATTCTTTGTATTTATCACAGGCAGTTGAACCTGGTGAATGAAGGGAAATTAAGTTAAGGGAGAAAAAACTCACTTCCAAGTAAAGCTTAGGAAGCAATTTCTATCCATGAAGTAATTAAGGAGCAAAATGAGTTACTACATTAGCTCCTAACACAGAGACATTTTAATGAGAAGCCCTCTTGGGAAAAGTATTAAAAGTAATCTTCCCCAGTGGTCAAGAAGTAGCTGATTTTGAAGTTATGGAAATATAGTCCTTTACAAATAAGGTGTCTTCTTGCTCAACAAGGTATTAAGCAATGTCATTTCTTCCATTGTAATAACTACTACTATTCCAGAAGAAAATAGAGGAAGGATATCAAGGGATTTTAGAATTACTTTGGTGATCCTTCATGTTTTTGCTTTAATTACAAAGTACTGCATCTGTGTTATATTAAAAAAAATAATCAAACAAACAGAAGTGAAAAAGGAAAGGATGAGAGGGATTCATCAAACGTGCCCGTGCTTGGGTGCACCTCACATATCCCTCCCAGGGATAACCATTGTTCTTTCTCTGAATTCACTTCTGTGAATTTCTTGAAACTTTAAGTGTTCCATTGTTAAGGAAATCACAAATGTTAGTGTTGTCAAACCACACTCACCCTCTTATGTCCCTCCAGATGCACCTCCTAGAGAGACCACCTTCAAATGAAAAAAAATGCAAAACCTAAAATTTGAGAATTATCTTTTACTCAGTGGACTTTCTGAGAACTTCAAGTCCTGGAGGTACCAGGCAGCATTCTTAGTTGACACCAGTCTGGATGCTTTAGGAAAGCCAGTTATTGGGTTAAGAAATCTTTTGACCCAGGCTAAAGATCAGTGTTTAAATAACAGAATGAGAGAGACTTTTCCTTTTAATATCCTCTGAGGAAACGTAATGATATGTGACTTTGTTATCACTGCATTGCAATAAAAATCAAATCAGTGTCCAGCGTTGCCTAGCAGTAAAGAAATTTCAAGCAATAATCCTTTGCCCAAGAAATTACTTTTCCTTCTCTGTGTCTTCTTCAGTTTGTGTTAATTACATCTGTCTTGATTGTCTGGTTGGCTTCTACTTGCATTCCAGAATAAATCTCTTTATGTCCACTATATTTTGAGTTTTTCTACAAATTATCTGCCAACCATTATCTCTTCATAACTTTAGTTCAGAATTCTGTTAAAATATTATATTGCAGGTGAGCTATTTAGCTCTCTGTTCTCACCATTTGTACTCTGGAAACCAAGTCCCCCTAAAACTGAGTTTCTCTGCCAAGTTTATGATTAACCTCTCTATCCAAAACTTTATTCACTTTCTTGTCTCACCCCTGTTCCCCTCAAGATTGAGGACTATCAGAAAAAAAAGTGAGGGGGTATTGAAACTGAATGGGACCTGTGGGGCGTTCTAGTACAAGCCCCTCCATGTTTCCTGCTTCTTGTGTGGCCTTCCTGAGTTCCAGTGAGCAGTCACAAGCAGTTAATAATTAGAACAAGAGAATCACAGGACTTCTAGTTCCTTCTGAGGAATATAGATAACAATCTGATGCATATCTTTGAGTTCTGCAGAAACTAAGACCTCCCACCTGGTAGAGGATGGTGACTACATGCTGACCACAAGCATATAGACTCCAGACTGGTTAGAAACAGAAGGTTAATAGTTAAGATTTCCAAAACATCATTGTATTACCTCACCACCAATCAATTAGAAGAAAATTTGCACACAGTGGAAGATAAACTCTCACCCCCTCCACAAATAATTCTCCCTTTAAAAACTTTCATGGTCGAGCAGAATCTTCAGAATTGGTTTTTAGACATGAGTCTGCCTTCTCCCCAGGTTCCCAACCTCCTGAATAAAGAAAACTTTTCTTTCCAGCCAACACTCATCTCTCAAGTATTGGCTTTCAAGTGGTGAGCAGTTGAACCTGAGTTCGGTAACAGTGTCAACAGATTGATTTTGCTGCATGTCAGGCAAGCAGACCTGAGTTCAGCTCAGTAACACTCTATTCCATCCAATCTCCAGGACAATTTTTCTGCAACTGGGTGTCCTTTGGGTTGCCCTTGGGTGTCCAAAGACATAGTCTATGGATTAGGAAAATCTTTATGAGAGTTGAGTGTGTATTTACTTTGATGATTATATTTTAAAGTATTAAGTATAGCACAGTTTCGATTGTCTAGGTGACAAGTTTATAATCAAGTACAGATCCTCAGTTTATGTGTCCTTGCTTTTTCTTATGTTTATGTTTGATCTAAGGGAGCGGGTTCTAGCTTGACCTTGACTGAGTTAGTAAGCATTTGGTTGATGTTAAGAAGGCATAAACTAGTGTCAAAATGGTAATAATTAGCCATTTTTGTCTTTGTCTATCTTTGTCTTCATGTTGACTTTTTAAGCAATAATAGTCATCAAGTGTTCTTTTGAAAAAGACAATAGAGGATAGAGCTCATTCTTTAATAAATTGAGACTGACTTGCCATCATGAAAATGACATTAGGAAATGATGATACAGTATAATTTACACTATAATGGATAGAGGAAGAGCATCTTACCAAACTGGGGCTGAAGGCATTGGCCAGAGAAGGCCACTGGATTTTAGGCATGAAGAGCCTTTAGGGGTTAACATATGCAGCAGTTTGGGGGTGAAGCCTGTGCAAAGGAAACACCCATGAAGAGGCATGAATGTAGGAGAGTATGGTATTTGCATAGTGAGGTGGATGGACCTAGAATCTGTCACACAGAGTGAAGTAATTCAGAAAGAGAAAAACAAATACCATATGCTAACACATATATAATAGAATCTAAAAAAATTTTTTTTTAAATGGTTCTGAAGAACCTAGGGGTAGGACAGGAATAAAGACACAGACATAGAGAATGGACTTGAGGACATGGAGAGGGGGAAGGGTAAGCTGGGACAAAGTGAAAGAGTGGCATGGACTTACATATACTACCAAATGTAACATAGATAGCTAGTGGGAAGCAGCCGCATAGCACAGGGAGATCAGCTCAGTGCTTTTTGACCACACAGTGGGGTGGAATAGGGAGGGTTGGAGGGAGACACAACAGGGAGGAGATATGAGGATATATGTATAAGTATAGCTGATTCACTTTGTTATAAAGCAGAAACTAACACACCCTTGTAAAGCAATTATACTCCAATAAAGATGTTAAAAAAAAATGATTAATTGGTACGTTGTCCAATAACCATGTAATGTAGGCAGTGAGTTTATTGTTATTATCCAGTTTACATATGGGAAAACTGCTGTTCAGAGAGGTGAAGTGACTTGGCTTGGGTCACACAGTTTAGAAGTAACAAGACTAGGACTTTAAGCCATGAAATTGCTATTTTACTGAACATTTTACTAAACCATATTTTTCTACTCCACCACTTGAGATATTTTGAAGAACACTCTATATTTCCCTAGTTTATCTCTGTCCTGGTTATCAACCAACCATGTAATGCACACTATTAGGTAAGCAATTGCACAAACTCAGATGCTTTGTGAATTAAAAACCTGTTGAAAAGTTAATGGTGAGAGAAATCCAAAGGACCAATATATATCTAGTGTCTGTTCTGTTCTAGCAACTTGAAGAAGGCTAAGCTGGCCAGTGTAGATGCACTGAGTCCAGTTTTCAGCATAAACTTAGATTACCTCCCATTTAACCTGTTCCAATCTGCTTCGTTTCTATGCGTGTTCCTTGTTTTCTCCTCCAATGCCTCTAGTTTAGAGGATTTGTTGTGTATTCACTTTCCATCTTGAACTTGTTACCAGTCCTCTGGCCTGTTTATAATGATCATTGCTCTGGCCCTGGGAAACTGAATGGCTAAGTATACTTCCTAATGGGGGTGAGTCATCAAAAATGTTATTTATACAATCAAATGATAAATAAGTAGAGGGACTATAGAATGTATAAACTTCTAAATTCTATTTTGGAAGACACAAATAATTGGCTAGCTGGTTTTGAGTCTTGCCTGAAAGACTGCTTTTCCCATTCTCATCATTCTTGGTATCACTCATTTTAGTGGATTTCTCAAAAATAAGACTGGGTTCTCAACCAGTGTCCACCTTGAACCCATACTCAGCATTTAATAAACCATCCTCTCAAAAGAAAAAAAAAGTTAACAAAACAAAGGTTCACTTCCACAAAACTTTAGTGGGTGTTATAGCTATTCTGTAAAATGTGTATAGAGACATGAAAGAAGATTCAAATAATAAGCTCCACAAAAAAACTTAAAATTTCTGACTAAATACACTTGCTCATCCCCAAAGTTTCTCTCCGGCAGCCAGCCATTTATTCAATTTCTCTTCTTTTCCTTTTCCCTTCTCCACATAGCCTTTCAAATCCCTTCTTTTTAGAAAGCAGTTTTGCAGTTATGCAATCATGATCCTGGGGACTTTGTGCTCCTGGAGGCCTCCCTCCATAGTAAACTATTGATTTACAGGACAAATCTTTTGGGGTATGTAGAGTCGCAGGAATGGTAGCAGTGGTGAAATTGGCTTTCTGAGAAACAGAATAATATTCCACATTCTTGCACTGATATAGAGAACAAAACTAATTGCATTTTCAGATTTTATGTCTGCCTTTTTATAATATATAAATAATCTTATTGATATTTTAATTATCTCCTATTAGGATTATATAAGAACATTCAGATATATTAAGAACAAATCATCCATTGCTTAACCAACATAATAGAGCACAAATGGAAATAAAGTCATGTATCAGGAACTAAAAATTTTGCTGGTGAGAATCCTTCACACATTCAGAGTGCTTTTACACACATTAGGGAATTTGGCTATCAAAATAACCCAATGAGGTAAGTAGGGTAGGTGGTATTATATCTATTTTACTGTTGAGAAAGTCAAGTTTTACCAAGGTTATAAAACTAGTGTGTGGTAAAGTAGGAAAGCTCAAACCCACAATATCTGTGCATGTAACAGTCTCATATAGTCATCAGTGCTGGTCCTCAAGTATTTCTGGACACAGTAGGCTTGCACTTCCCCACTCCATTTGAAGATAGACTGTGTGACATGCTTTGGCCAATGGCACATGGGTGAAAATGACATATCACTTCTGGGAAGAAACTTTGAGAGCCACCATTCCTTGCCATCTTCCACGGTTATGGAGGAAACATGTGTCAAATGGACCCTTCTTAGTCTCATCCCTGAGTATCAATAATGAGAAGGGCACCAATATCAACTCACACTGGACATGTAATTTAAATTCTTATAACATTTTGGGAGGTTAAGTCACTGTGATTTGGGAGTTGCTTGTTACCACAGAATAACCAAGACTACCCTGAGCTGTATATTTTTGACTTCTACTTTTTCCTCCTTCTCATGCAAGCTCTTTACATAGTATGATAAAATAGTTGAATGTTAATTGGATGATGGATCTGAATCACTGAGTCTATCTAGGAAAACTGAAATGGAAATAGTCTTTTTCAGGCTTCAGAGGCAATACTAGACCTCTGACCAATTTGTGACCTTGTCTGGACTACATGCTTGCTCATAAGCTGCCATCAGGAAGTCTGGAGGCTCTTAAGATAAAGAAAGGGAGTGGGTCTTGGAATTTCTTGAGCCCTGAGAACCTGGCCAGTTACCCAGGGTCTGGAAAATCTTGTGACTCACAAGGTAAAACAAACAGCATTGTTGAAGAAAACCAGAGCTGCATATTTGCACGCAAACTGATGATATCAGTTTGCAGCCTGGGATTAGAAGCGGACTCTCCTAGAGTACAATCTGAAGTCTCACCCATGGAGTGGACACACTGCCTGGGACCTTTGCCAACTGGAGCTCCAGATTGCTGTTTCCAGGACTTCCCAGTACTGTTCGAGTCTGGATGTAGGTGTAGGCCCAATTTGATGATGTAAATGATTTACTTCTCTCTCTCTCTTTTATATTTCTTTCTTTTTGATGATTTCCTATTAAAATTGAGCTAAAACTGTTTATTTATGTGACAAGTGGTGTCTTTTTGTTAACAAATCCTTCGAACCTAAAACGAAAGTAAAACTTTCAGCAGAACAGTCTACTATCTTGATGCTTTACACTGGCTGCTTTATACCGACTGATAGCTCTGGCTAATGAAGAAGATTATAGTCATTTTTATCATAATCAATTTTTCCTAACACGGAAGAGCAAGAACTTTTACTGTCTACCACGTGCCAATGGGAAATACAACATAACACATAGTAACTGAGAGTCATGCATGAATTACCACTATGGAGAATTATATCCAAAATATGTGCCAAAACATTCACAGGCTACTTTCTAGGTGGTGAGGGCAGCAAGGAGCAAGAGAAGAGTGAAACATGTGGTGTTTATGTTAAAAATTAAAAAGAGAAAAATATTAATAGTGGTGGGTTGAAGAAATAGAAAAGCATTTTCTTCAGTGGTCTAAGCTGTGCTGGGAATGAAACAGCAATAGTTAAAAGATTAATAAAATACCTAGAAGTAGGAGACAAAAGATGATGATAGGGCAAGTGTGGTTATGATTAAGAATGACTCTAGAAACTTCAGTATTGTTTCTTACTTGTTCCTTCTACCAACTAGGTAAAAATAGATATAGTTATAAAGCCAATAAAAGTTGGCAGTTTATGAAATGTCTAAGCTTGTTATATTTGTGTATATGTTCAGCACTGGTTATAAAGCTCTTTTTCCTATGAGTTCTATCAAGAATAGTAAATATTCCAAGATGAGGTGGGTGGTGGCAATTCTAAATAAAGTGAAAAGCCTCAAAAATGTGATTTGAGGCTTAACAATAGAATTTTGCCTTCACTATGTTTTTGAATGCTAATTCAGGTCATAGACAAATTGACTGGCCACTGGGATATCATAATTTGAGGGGGTAACTAAAGACCTGTCTGCCTTCCCAAATATAAAGTGATTTATCCTTTTCCCTCCATTGTTCCTATCTTTCATAAATAAGCTCCTTAAAAACTCCCTCTATCCTGAAAATTGTAACTACCAAGTTTTCCTCTGTTGACATTTTTCAGGAATAGATATTTTTACCCACAGGTAATGTTTAATACACAGCAAGGATTTTTCTGTATCATTGCTTCTCAAACCCTAATGTGCATGCAATCATTTGAGGATCTTGTTAAAAACGAAGATTCTGTTTCTGTAGGTCTGGGCTGGGACTTGAGATTCTACGTTTCTTGCTGTCTCCAGGTGACCCTGATGTTCTTGGTCAAGGATATCCTATTGAGTGGCAAGGTTCCAGATGAGGATATCAAGTCAGACTGGTTAAGTAAGTGGTAAAACCATGACTGGAAGACAAGTATGTCTGACTCCACAGCCTATATTCTCGGTTAATCATTAGCTTCCCCATAGAGATAAGCACAGATAACACATTATCTGAGGAAAAAAGAGGTTAGCCTGACAACAATGGGTTGCTAAGCTAGGAAAAAACAGACATGTCAGCTCTCACTCATTTGGGGAAGTATATGTCTTAAGCTCAGAAATCTTAAAATTAGACAATTTCTGCCTGTATTACAGCACACTAGCTGTTTTCATGGCTCTACCTTGTGAAGTCCCACCATTGCCCCACTGATGAAAGGCAGAGAGATTTCATAACATGTGGGATCAAGATTTGGTGCCAACATAGCACAGTCTCCATGATAATAGAGTCGTCGCAGTGCAGGAGAATCCAAGAAAGACATTTAATCGGGCTCTTGACCTGGGAATTGAGAACCTCAGCACCAGGAGCCTGGGAATGTCTTATAGCAAATGGTGTCAGTGGTATATTAGCACACTGAGACTTAGGTGAAAGCCCACTTCAGAAGGCTCCAGAACTCACTGTATGTTTCATCACTGCTACTCTACAGCAATGGATACTGAGGACAGAAAACAGGAGGAGTCATTAAAATCACTGCAACCTCTACAGGAAAAAATTTCAAAACACTGCAAGCCTACCAAAGAAAATAGCACTCCAGGGTGGGTAGCCTCTTAACATGGACAATGAGAGAGGGATTCTGAAAGAGGTTAGAGATCCCCCCAAGGGGAAGACCAGGAAGAATCAAAGATTACTGTTGCACTTAACAATTTACCCAAGGCAAAACCTTAACTTTTCTGTAATTGAGTAACTTTTAAGAGGTTCATATACTTAGCAGCTCCTATATGCTATTTCCCATATCTGTCTACACCTGTGTTACTCAGAGTCCATGACTCCTTCCCATGACAAATCCACATCACTTTTCATTCCTTTTCAGGGCCCTTGTTCCCACTCTTCCATCAAAAGTAAAAATCTTATTTCTCTTTCTTCAAGACCCCTCAGAAAACCATGAAGTCTTTTCGGATTACATTTCTCTCACAGCCTCCATTGTCTCCACCTTGGTCCAAGCCATCAATATCTCTCCACTGGACGGCTGTAAGAACGTTCTAATTTGTTTCCCTGCTTTAAAGCTTGCCTTCCATGTGATCACTCTTGCATATAGCAATCAAAATGATATTTTAAAATTTTTTTATTGAATGAAGGACTCTTTAAATTCTATAGTGCTTTACAATTTTCAAAAATTTCACACTCATAATTTCATATAATCCCATAATAACATCTTTTTTCCCCTACCCCTATATTGCCCCTCGCCTCTTCCCTCTCCCCACTGGTAACCACTAGTTTGTTCTCTATATCTGTGAGTCTGCTTCTTTTTTGTTTTGTTCATTAGTTTGTTGTATATTTTAGATTCCACATATAAGTGATATCATACAGTATTTGTCTTTCTCTGTTTGATTTATTTCTCTAAGCATAATACCCTCCAAATCCATCCATGTTGCCACTAATGGCAAAATTTTATTCCTTTTTATGACTGAGTAGTATTCCTCTATGTACATATACCACATCTTTTTTATCCATTCATCTGTTGATGGACCCCTAGTTTGCCCCCATATATGGCAACTGTAAATAATGCTGCTATGAACATTGGGGTGCATGTATCTTTTTGAATTATTGGGTTTTTTTCAGATATATATCCAGGAGTGGAACTGCTGGGTCATATGGTAGTTCTATTTTTAGTTTTTTGAGAAACCTCTATACTGCTTTCCACAGTGGCTGCACCAATTTACATTCCCACCAACAGTGTACAAGGGTTCTCTTTTCTCCACGTCCTTGCCAACTTTTGTTATTTGTTTTCTTTTTGATGGTAGCCATTCTGACAGATGTGAGGTGTTATCTCATTGTTGTTTTGACTTACGTTTCCCTGATGATTAGCGATGTTGAGCATCTTTTCATATTCCTGTTGTCCATCTACATTTCACCTTTGGAAAAATGTCTATTCGGTTCTTCTGCTCATTTTTTAATTGAGTTGTTTGTTTTCTTCATGTTGAGTTGTATGAGCTGTTTATAGTTGTTGGATATTAACCCTTTATTGGCCATATCATTTGCACACAGTATTTTTTAAAATATAAATTAGATCATGACAATCTCTTTTCTTAAATCCCTCCCATGGTCTTCATCATACTTCTCCTATCATACTCTGTAGAGTCTCAGCCCTGGCTGTACATGAGAATCTCTTGTAGAGCTTTTACAAGATAACAAAGCCTGGACCCCACGCCAGATTACTATGTAGGACGTACCACTCACCAGGTGATTCTCAGTGCAGTCAGGTTTGTGAACCTCCATTCTATGTGGTCTGGCCTGTGCCACCTCTGACTTTCACAGCACTTACTCCTCCTGATATTTGTACTGCTGTCTCCATGCCATCATTCAGTCTCAGCCCAAAAGGTACCTCCTCAGGAGGCACCCTCAAGCACCTTTCTCTGCCTAAATTTACCTTGCTTACTCGCGCTGGGACCTGCACTGTCCTACCTGAAAATAAGCTCCAGTGACACAGGAATCTTGTGTCCTGTCCACTGTGCCTGGCCCAGTGTAGACAACTCATTCAGTAAACATGTGTGAACAAGTTACTGAGCAAATTTCCCAGGCAGAATGAATCACTTCCTCTTCTGTTTTCTTCTGTATCTTCCTAGAACTTTAGAGATTGCTTCATTAAAATACATGTTCCATATTTTATCTAGTTACATCTACACCTGTTTTCTCTCTAGATTGTGAGCTTCATGAGTGTGGGAGCTATATATTAGTCATCTTTCTATTTCTATTCCCTAGCAGTGCACTAAATATATGATAGATGCTTAATAAAACTAAGATATTACCTTTCATTATTAAAACCTGAAATTATATGAGTCGTGATATATCAAGGATGGTAGAGTCCATCTTGGCTTATCAGTAACTGTAGCAATTATTTTAAAATTAGGCTGAAAATTTTCAGAGGAGAATTTTAACACAGGTATTATTTAGAATTGCTAGCACCTGGTGATAATAAAAAGTAGATGAACTCAGTTGTTTATTATTGATTTTAATTGTCTACAGACAATGTATCCCCAATATGCCTACACTCCAGACTGACTCCTATTTCTGTCTTGCCTCAAGTACAAAACTGTTTTTTAGAGGTACAAAAATTCCTTTGCATGACTATTGTCTTCTTCTATCAACGCCTCAGACAATTAAGCTAAAGTTCAAGGTAGCCCTCTTGGCTAAGCCTTAGCCAACAATTACACATTCATGGGAACCTGAGACTCTAGTAAACCACAGTGAAGCTAATTACCTATTTGTTACAAGCCTGCAGACATTGGTATCATGGAGATGCAAAGCAGCCCAACTGTGCAAGAATATAATGATATTATCTGCTATATTACAGTTAAAGAAACAGCCCAGAGTCATTTTATGTGTTTGTGATTGCATTTATTTTATTAGGTATTCTTTTTTTATTAGAAAAGTAATACAATGTTTGTAGTCACAAGGAAAACAATATGAAAGTATAAAAAAATTAACAATTTTTAATTTAACCCTCCAGTCTACCTCCAATATCCCAGAGCAACTTCTGTTAATTTGCAATTTGGTATATATCCTCTGTACCTATTGATATTTCTGTGCTCTTAGAAATATAGATATATGATAGATAGAAAATGTATATACACACACATATGTATTTCATGTTTTTATGAAAATTGGGTCATCCTATACAACTTTTCTATAAAACTTGCTTTCTGTCAACAGGATATCCTATTCTTCCCTCTGGGTAATTACATACAAATATAACTCATTCTTTTAAATTTATACATTCATTCACTCATCATGTATTTATTATGACTGTCTATAGATGTCTGCTTTAGACATTCAGGTGAACAAAACAGACAATATCCTTGCTTTCATGGAATTTGCATTCTAATGTGGGAGAAAGACAATAAACATATAAAGAAATAAAATAACAATCTGTCACATGGTATTGAGTGTTGTAGGGGACTCCAGAGAAAAGGGGCATGGGAGAGGCTTGCCCTTTCACATAAGTGGTTGCAGAAGGTGTGTAAGCCAAGAACTGAAGGAAAAGAGTGAGCAAGAGATGCATCTATCTGGGGCAAGAACTCTCCAGGCACAGAGGATAGCAATAAAAACAACATGGCCAAAAATATCATACTGCAAATTTTCTTATGTACGGAAGCTTCTTGAATCATTAGTCAAAAGATATACACATATAAAACACGGACCCTGGATCACTTTTGCATCAATTTACATTCCTATCACAATATATAAGGATGCCCCTTTCACCACAAACTGATCAGCACTGGATACAATCAATGTTTTTAATTTTTGCCAAATTGATGTTTTGATTTTCATTTCTCTGATTACTGGTGATGATATGCAAATTTTCATGTTTTTTGGCAAATAATAGATTCTCAGTTGGAGGCTCTAAGTATATTTGTGTTAAGGTTGTTATTACCTAACCTCTGGTTCTTTGGCACAGAGCAAAGCAGGAAAGCACCACCTATGTGGTAAAGTTGAGGTCAAGATAGGACTTTCCCCAGAGCATTGGAAGCCCAGCCTCCTAAGATAGCCAGGCAGATGGTGGTCAAACAAGAAGACAAGTTATTGAGTCAAGACATACTGCTACCTGGCCTTCTGGATTGAATTGGTTTTGGAGATAAATGAGGCAGCCTAAAGGCAGATAGACATTTTTAATAAAATTTTAATTAGAAGGAAGAAAAAGTACAGGGAATGGTACCCTTCAACTCTGATGGCCTATGATCTAGTACTATGCCTTCCAAATAAGGATCACTCTAGGATTTCTTTTCCATCAACGCATTCACTAACCTGTAATATTACCTACTGATCCATAAAGTATCAAAGAATTATCCTTTCTAACATTCAGTTTCTGAATTGAAATAAATAATTCTGAGATCTTAATGTAGTCTATATATTCATGTTTGGGGAAATAACCCAGAACAAAAGATTTAAGTGTTATAGACCAGCCCTGGCTAAGATGGGTCTGACCTGGAAATAGGCACACCAACTAGGACTTATGGGACTCAATCTGCACTCCCAAACTATTTTCCATGGCTGCTTTGAAAACACAATGGTCTGGTCAAAAACACATGTGTAATGTTGCAAATACAAATCTGCTTCTTGGCTATTCACAATGCACATTTGCATTTTAAAGACCCTAAGTAGTTCCAACAAAGAAACTTGTTCAAATTTGTTATATGATTTTTAAAAATTATTTACGCAGAGAACATGTTTTTGTCTTAATGTTTTGCTTTAAAGTTAGCTTAGGAAGTATCACAACATGGAGTATGGATTCCAGAACATGCTGATAATTTTGCATTCCATATTGTCACAGAGGCCCTAATAAGCTGAATTCACAAACAATTTTGTTTCTTTATTAAGAGATACCATAATGATTTTTAAATGTGCATGCATAATCTGTGATCACTCTATTCAAAATTTTAACTCATTGGGGTCCAAGGACTTCAACATGACTTATCTTAAAATAATACCAGTGTTTTCAATTAAGAGTGCTTACTATGATCCTGGGTTGTGCTAAATGAATTATGGATTGTCTGATTTAATCTTCATGAAAACCTTATGACATAGGTACTAGCATTCCCATTTTACAGATGTTAAAGTTGAGGTTTAGAGAGATTAAGTACATTGCTCAAGTTTCCAGAGATAGCATGTTTAGGGTTGGAGGTTTTTACTCCCAGTGATCCAACTATAGTGTTTTATCACTCTAAATATTGTTGTGCCAGGTACTGGATTTCAGCAGCCTATTTTAATGATTGCTTAGAAAATAGCAGTAACTATAGTTGTCATTGACATTAGAGTGCTTCAGTAACAAGAAAATATATTTCTTTTTTTTTTTTTTTTTCTTGTGGTACGCGGGCCTCTCACTGTTGTGGCCTCTTCCGTTGCGGAGCACAGGCTCCGGACGCGCAGGCTCAGCGGCCATGGCTCACGCGCCTAGCCGCTCCGCGGCATGTGGGACCCTCCCAGACCGGGGCACGAACCCGTGTTCCCTGCATCGGCAGGCGGACTCTCAACCACTGCGCCACCAGGGAAGCCCCGAAAATATATTTCTTAATTAAAAAAAGCATGTGGACGATGGCTTTGGGAATCTAAAACTTAAAACATTCAGCAAGTGGGTCAGTAGGAAAGTCATAAATTAGCATCAGGGAAACAAAAAGTAAGAGAGCATAGTCTCAAAATGAATGTCCATCTTTTAAATTTAATAAAATTAGCTTTAGCAAAATTTATCTAATCATTGTTATTTTTCCAACAACCGGTGAAAATGGCTTGAGATAGCAAATTTGGCACAAAAAGGACACGACAAACACTAAGAGGCAAGAAAAAGGATATCAGCAGCACGTGGTCCCAAGAACAAAAAGAAACCCAGTCACTGAAAGCAGAGCTGCATATCAGAGGCTTGTTCAGTGCAAAGCTTGTTTGGCAATGACTAGTAAACACTCACTTACTCCCCTTAAGTTTTACACTATCCCCACCCCGTAACAACAATGGCAACAATAACACACACACACACACACACACACACACACACACACACACACATGCCCCCTTCAGGGGAATTCATCCCAGCATGGAGATCAATTCAAATGACAGCAACTGTTAAAAAAAGAAGTCTCTATTCCTTTTATCTAACTCTCCTATGCTTCCATATTCATCTGAATCCCTTTCAGAATGTCTTCAAGACTTTGGGAAATGTTCCATGTCTTCTTGACTTTTGATACCGGTGCTTTCCAACTTGTTTAGGCTTAACTAATAATTGTAATCACCACAGGCTTTTTCTGAGTTCATAATGTCCGATTCAGAAGTAACTTGTCCAGCCTTGGATCAGAGAATCTGAACTGTTATTCCAAAGGGTTAGAATTGTTACCAAGCCAAACTTGGGTCTGCTCACACCTGTGCAGTAAGTCAATCTACTGACACCAGCTTGTGGTGAAAGAAAGTGCAACATTTACTCTAAAGCACCAGACAAGGAGTCTGGGGCAGCTAATGCTCAAAGACCCTGAACTCTCTGATGGTTTTGGGGGAATAGTTTTATAGGCAAAATTTGTGGGAGGTCTGCAGGGTGTGTGACCTTCCTCTGATTGGTTGGTGGGGAGGTTAGCAGGGGGTGTTCCAGGAATCTCAATCATCAGCCTCTGGTTCCAATCAGTTTGGGGTCCACATGCTTGTCCTCAGCCTGAACTTACTTACCATCCTCCACTGGGTGGGGGCCTCAGTTCCTGTAGAAGAACTCAAAGATATGTATTAGATTGTTATGTATATCCCTTGAAAAGGAACTAGGAACCTGCCCCATCACAGCACTATTGGGTTTTTTTGTTTGTTTGATTTATTTATTTATTTATTTTTGGTACGCGGGCCTCTCACTGTTGTGGCCTCTCCCGTTGCGGAGCACAGGCTCTGGACGCGCAGGCTCAGCGGCCATGGCTCACAGGCCCAGCCACTCCGCGGCATGTGGGATCCTCCCGGAACGGAGCACGACCCCATGTCCCCTGCATTGGCAGGTGGACTCTCAACCACTGCGCCACCAGGGAAGCCCAGCACTATTGTGTTTTGACTGCCTTTCCTTTGTTTCTGTGTTCCCTCACTCCTCTAATTAGTAATTGAATCTGCCCTTGGCAACTCAGGGAAGGTCTAGGACACTGAAACCTTTTTCCAACAAACAAGAAATGAGGGACACGGAAAAGCTTTTGTGCCTGGTAAGGCCCCACGGGGTCCTGCTCGGTTTCAGTCCCCCTTTTTATTTAATACTCCTCAATCTTGAGGGGAACATGTATTGGACAAGAAAGGAAATAATGTTTTGAATAGAGAGGTTAATCATAAACTCAGCAGAGGAAATCAGTTTTAGGGGGACTCGGTTTCAGAATTAACTTTCCCATGTTGAACTGGAAGATGTTGCTTATCTTATTCTGGCTCCAACACTTTATAGCTCTATGGCTTGGGGCATGTTATTTATCTCCTCTGTGCCTCAATATTTATTTGTAAAGTGGCAAACACAACACCTATCTCTTAGGCTTCTTGCTAAGATTATGTGAAATAATCCATGGAAGGCATTTAGCACAGTGTCTGGTACATAGTAGTCCTCAATAAAAGTTAGCCATGATTACTGTTATATGGACCATTGTTACTTTTATTATATATTGTTGCAATATTGGCAAAGATGAATTCTTCAATCTGGAATTTCAGTCCAGTCTGTGCACCGAGTTGCACAGAGAAGCCTTAATTTTACTCATCAGGTTGGTGATTGATGCTTGTTTGCTAACACTGAAAATGTTGGCAAAAGCAGGAAGGAGGGCTGGCAGAGCAGTCATACTAATTACCAAAGGTGCAAATTCAACATGTAGCACACTTACAAGACGTAATGAGCCTTTGCTGAGGTGAAACAGGAGGTTTGTTACATACAGTCGAATTAGATGCTATAATTGCTTAACATCACAAATGTGAATGATTCCTTGAGAAACTGAAGAAAGCAATCCACCCACCTCCACATGACAACAAATGAGTTCCCTCCAGCTGGCTGATAGGCAGGGAACCAGGACATAAGGGTAATTCAGTCAAAGCAGCAGTTGATTAGATACCCTGCTGTCTGTTCTCAAACACCACAGGAAGAAACAGAAGAATGTGAGGAAGGAACAATGTCTTTCATCAAGGAGAACCTGTAGCATTTCTTCAGCTAATGAGAGCATTGGGGGTGGGTCTTTTGTACTTCTATTTGTTTAAAACACGGGGGGTTGAATCGGCCAAATAAGTTAGCAACCATGATGAGAATTAGAACAATTGTTTGTGCTTGCCTTTAAGGAATATTATGCATTATCCTGAACAGGTTCAAGTAAAGTACATTCGGGTTTTTAGAATCTAAGATAAATTTAATGATGCTGAGAGAATACACATACTTATTTAATTTAGCAATTAAGTCATTTAACAAATTGTTCAACAGTGCCACCTGCAGGCAAACATGTGCTCCTTTAATGGAGTGCCAGGAAGTGTGTCAGGAGAGAATCACCATCTCTGGTAAATTTGGCCAGGGCTTTCAGATCACACTAAAATTTTAATCCTAACTCTGGCTTTATTAAGTACATGAACTTGAGCAAGTTTTTTAACCTTTTGAGTTATTCAAAGTTGTTTTGCACCTCCAGTGAGAGGAAATCCATTTTTAACAGAAACAGACTATTCCATGTTTGGACACTGGCATGCTAGGATGTTCTTTATAAAGCTATCTTGATACAATTTTATTCATTAGTTAAATTTCTCCTTCTTGGGGATATTCAAAATAAGCCTCATCTTTCATCCATATAGTTCTTAATATATTGAAAAACAAATATCAGTTTCCTTTTTAAACTTCCCTTCACCAGGCTAGTAATTATTAGTTGTCTTTAGGGCTATCCTATACAAAATGAAAATAAACAATAATCACTTATATCAGTGGTGATCTCATTCATTGTAAGCATCTTTTCAGAATTTTGTGAGATATTTCTGTTATTCCTATTGTGTGTTTGTTAAAACTGAATCTCAGGTAAGTGGATTTCTCAAGATCACACAGTTACTGCTATATTTTTAAACAAAATCATATGATAATCAAATGCCTTGAAGCAATAACTGTTTGAAATTTGATGGAATCAACCTCTTCCCAAATTCATATAAGTTCATAACCCTGTACATAGATTTAAACACCCCTGAAACCCTATCCTTGATCTCAGATCCTCAGTAAGCCTACCTGGACCTCAAGTTTAAAACTTCAATTTTAAAGAAATTAAAGAGATAAGGCCCAAATTCTATCTTCTTTCGCCCAATCTTATTTTCCATTCTTCCTCAGCAAATATTCTAACTCCACAAACTCCAATAAAAGAAACAAATCCCTTGGTTTTGTTGGCCTAGTGAACAGTACTGCTCTGGAGTTTTCACCCTAGCAAATAAAATTTACTGCTAAAAAGTCAGAAGCCTACTCTGTAATTTTCAGTTTGCACAGTTCTTCGATATGGCATACTACAGAAATTTCAAATCTAGCTACAGGTGCGTGGTAAGTAGCAGCCCCTTGAGACTAACTTCCAGAAAAAGTCAGCACTTTCCACACATACAGAAAAGGAGAAAACATTCTTGTCTGGTAAGAAGATAGAAAGCTCAGGGTCAAGAATGCAGCAGATGTGTGAATCTAAAGTTTTCAGAGGAGAAAAGGAAAGATTGCTTTTCAAGCTATAATTTTCAGCTCTGTGAAGGCACCAAAAGCACAGATCATTGCAGTGTGGCTATTGTATTTCAGGCATTGATTTTTGTCATGAGGTAAAGGGAATAGGCAAACACTGAAATTTCATTAGCTCCTTGGGGAAAGTGAGCATCCTTACCAAACCAAACTGTCCAGAACATATTAAGGGATAATTTATATAAGCTGGCTCAATGGAACTTGAACAAATAACAGCAATATCAATAAAGCATTTCTAGATGAGTTGCTAATTTCAACTAGATCATGTCCTTGTTAAAGAGCTACCAATTCAAAGCACTTGTCTTTCCTTTACTCAAAACTTTAATGGGAAAACTGTCTTTTGTTTTCTTTTTTCTTTTGTATATGTTTTAGACAAAAGGGCACCATGAAAACCAGAAGAGTTAAGAAATACTGAAGGGATGACAATACCTGTAAGAAACAGAGATGACTATGTTAGAAATAAGTCCTGGTCAGTGGTATCATATTATGTACTCAGACACCTAAGTAAGCATTGGGAAGTATACTGAGTGATATAGAACGATCTCTGTGGCATTTATCAAACCCTACTTGATACTATGCTACTTCCTTTATTCTCTCTATAAAACCATCTGCTTCCTGAGGTCAGAGATGCTCTCTTACTCACCACAGCATCTATAGGCTTTATGGCTTTTTTTGCCAGGAGATACTAAGAATAAGTGTTTCTCTACAATGTAAATATTATCCTGGGTATTTTGGCACATAAAATATCAGAATTTTGTATTTTTGGTAGGATACTGGCATAGGAATTAGGTTTCAAAAAGGCTTGTAACTCAATACTGCTTGACTGGGGAGACCTTCAAGATGGCAGAGGAGTAAGATGTGGAGATCAACTTCCTCCCCACAGATACATCAGAAATACATCTACATGTGGAACAACTCCTACAGAACACCTACTGAACGCTGGCAGAAGACCTCAGACTTCCCAAAAGGCAAAAAACTCCCCCATGTACCTGGGTAGGGCAAAATAAAAAAGAAAAAACAGAGACAAAAGAATAGGGATGGGACCTGCACCTTGGGGAGGAAGCTGTGAAAGAAGAAAGTAGTTGTGTCTCTAAGATGGGAGAGCCAAGCCCAGGACATTGGTCCACCAGAGACCTCCCAGCTCCATGTAATAGCAAATGGTGAAAGCTCTCCCAGAGATCTCCATCTCAACACTAAGACCCAGCTGCACTCAACAACCAGTAAGCTACAGTGTTGAACACCCTATGCCAAACAACTAGCAAGACAGGAACAGAACCACACCCATTATCAGAGAGGTTGCCTAAAATCATAATAAGGTTGCAGACACCCCAAAAAACACCACAGGATGCAGACAAGCCCACCAGAAAGACAAAATCCAGCCTCATTCATCAGAACACAAGCACTAGTCCCCTCCACAAGGAAGCCTACACAACCCACTGAACCAACCTTAGCGACTGAGGACAGACACCAAAAATAAGAGGAACTACATACCAGCAGCCTGTGAAAAGGAGACCCCAAACACAGTAAGTTAAGCAAAATGAGAAGACAGAGAAACACACAGCAGATGAAGGAGCAAGGTAAAAACCCACCAGACCAAACACATGAAGAGGAAATAGGCAGTCTACATGAAAAAGAATTCAGAGTAATGATAGTAAAGTTGATCAAAAATCTTGGAAATAGAATGGAGAAAATACAAGAAACATTTAACAAACACCTAGAAGAACTAAAGAACAAACAAACAATGATGAACAACACAATAAATGAAATTTAAAATTCTCCAGAAGGAATCAATAGCAGAATAACTGAGGCAGAAGAATGGGTAAGTGACCTGGAAGATAAAATAGTGGAAATAACTACTGCAGAGCTGAATAAAGAAAAAAGAATTGAAAATAATTGAGGACAGTTTTAGAGACCTCTGGGACAACATTAATTGCACCAACATTTGAAATATAGGGGTCCCGGAAGAAGAAGGGAAAAAGAAAGGTCTGAGAAAATATTTGAAGAGATTATAGTTGAAAGGTTCCCTAAAAGTTCCCTAAATAATCAATCAAGTCCAGGAAGCACAGAGAGTCCTATACAGGATAAATCAAAGGAGAAACATGCCATGACACGTATTAATCAAACTATCAAAAATTAAATACAAAGAAAAAATATTAAAAGCAGCAAGGGAAAAACAACAAATAACACACAAGGGAATCCCCATAAGGTTAACAGCTGATCTTTCAGCAGAAACTCTGCAAGCCAGAGGGAGTGACAAGACATATTTAAAGTGATGAAAGCAAAAAACCTACAACCAAAATTACTCTACACAGCAAGGATCTCATTCAGATTCTACAGAGAAATTAAATTTTTACAGACAAACAAAAGCTAAGAGAATTCAGCACCACCAAACCAGCCTTACAACAAATGCTAAATGAACTTCTGTGGGCAGGAAACACAAGAGAAGGAAAAGACCTACAATAACAAACCCAAAACAATTAAGAAAATGGTCAGAGGAAAATACATATTGATAATTACCTTAAATGTAAATAGATTAAATGCTCACACCAAAAGACATAGACTGGCTGAATGGATACAAAAACAAGACCTGTGTATATGCTGTCTACAAGAGACCCACTTCAGACCTAGGGACACATACAGACTGAAAGTGAGGGGATGGAAAAGATATTCCATGCAAGTGGAAATCAAAAGAAAGCTGGAATAGCAATACTCATATCAGATAAAATAGACTTTAAAATAAAGACTGTTACAAGAGACAAGGAAGGACACTACATAATGATCAATGGATCAATCCAAGAAGAAGATATAACAAGTGTAAATATAGATGCAGCCAACATAGGAGCACCTCAATACATAAGGCAAATGCTAAGAGTCATAAAAGGGGAAATCGAAAGTAACACAATCATAGTATGGGACTTTAACACTCCACTTTCACCAATGGACAGATCACCCAAAATGAAAATAAATAAGGAAACAAAAGCGTTAAATGGTACATTAAACAAGGTGGACTTAATTGATATTTATAGGACATTCCATCCAAAAACAACAGAATACACATTTTTCTCAAGTGCTCTTGGAACATTCTCCAAGTTAGATCATATCTTGGGTCACATTTCAAGCCTTGGTAAATTTAAGAAAATTGAAATCGTATCAAGTATCTTTTCTGACCACAATGCTATGAGACTAAATATCAGTTACAGGAAAAAATCTGTAAAAAGTACAAATACATGGAGGCTAAACTGTACACTACTTAATAACCAAGAGATCACCAAAGAAATCAAAGAGGAAATCAAAACATACCTAGAAACAACGGACAATGAAAACACGATGACCCAAAACCTATGGTATGCAGCAAAAGCAGTTCCAAGAGGGAAGTTTATAGGAATACAATCCTACTTCAAGAAACATGAAACATCTCAAATAAACAACCTAACCATACACCTGAAGCAATTAGAGAAAGAGAACAAAAAAAAAAAAAACCCAAAGTCAGGAGAAATAAGAAATCATAAATATCAGATCAGAAATAAAAGAGAGAAGACTGATATCAATAGAATTAGAAATGAAAAAGGAAAAGTAAAAACTGACACTGCCGAAATACAAAGGATCATGAGAGATTACTACAAGCTACTATAAGTCAATAAAATGGACAACTTGGAAGAAATGGACAAATTCTTAGAAAAGCACAACCTTCCGAGACTGAACCAGGAAGAAATAGAAAGTATAAACAGATGAATCATAAACACTGAAATTGAGACTAAGATTAAAAATTTTCCAACACACAAAAGCCCAGGACCAGATGGCTTCACAGGTGAATTCTATCAAACATTTAGAGAAGAGCTAACACCTATCCTTCCCAGACTCTTCCAAAATATAGCAGAGGGTGGAACACTCCCAAATTCATTCTATGAGGCCACCATCACCCTGATACCAAAACCAGATAAAGATGTCACAAAGAAAGACAACTACAGGTCGATATCACTGATGAACATAGATACAAAAATCCTCAGCAAAATACTAGCAAACAGAATCCAACAGCACATTAAAAGGATCATACACCAGGATCATTTGGGGTTTATCTCAGGAATGCAAAGATTGTTCAATAAACGCAAATCAATCAATGTAATAAACCATATTAACAAACTGAAGGAGAAAAACCATATGATCATCTCAATAGGTGCAGAAAAGCTTTTGACAAAATTCAACACCCATTTATGATAAAACCCTCCAGAAAGTAGGCATAGAGGGAGCTTACCTCAACATAATCAAGGCCATATATGACAAACCCACAACCAACATTGTTCTCAGTGGTGAAAAACTGAAACCATTTCCTCTAAGATCAGGAACAAGACAAGGTTGTCCATTCTCACCACTATTATTCAACATAGTTTTGGAAGTTTTAGCCACAGCAATCAGAGAAGAAAAAGAAAAAGGAATCCAAATCGGAAAAGAAGTAAAGTTGTCACTATGCAGATGATATGATACTATACATAGAGAATCCTAAAGATACTACCAGAAAACTACTAGAGCTAATGAATGAATTTGGTAAAGTTGCAGGATACAAAATTAATGCACAGAAATCTCTTGTATTCCTATACACTAATGATGAAAAATCTGAAAGAGAAATTAAGGAAACGCTACCATTTACCATTGCAACCAAAAGAATAAAATACATAGGAATAAACCTACCTAAGGAGACAAAAACCTGTATGCAGAAAACTATAAGACACTGATGAAAGAAATTAAAGATAATACAAACAGATGGAGAGATATACCATGTTCTTGGATTGGAAGAATCAACATTGTGAAAATGACTATACTACCCAAAGCAATCTACGGTTTCAATACAATCCCTACCCAACTACCACTGGCATTTTTCACAGAACTAGAAAAAAACTTTCACAATTTGTGTGGAAACACAAAAGACCCCAAATCACCAAAGCAATCTTGAGAAAGAAAAATGGAGCTGGAGGAACCAGGATCCCTGACTTCAGACTATACTACAAAGCTACAGTAATCAAGACAGTGTGGTACTGGCATAAAAACAGAAAAATAGATCAATGGAACAGGATAGAAAGCCCAGAGATAAACCCATGCACATACAGTCACATTTTTTAAAAGGAGGTAAGAATATACAGTGGAGAAATGAGAACCTCTTCAATAAGTGGTGCTGGGAAACTGGACAGCTTCATGTAAAAGAGTGAAATTAGAACACTCCCTAACACCATACACAAAAATAAACTCAAAATTCATTATAGACCTAAATTTAAAGCCAGACACTATAAAACTGTTAGAGGAAAACATAGGCAGAACATCCTTTGACATAAATCTCAGCAAGATCCTTTTTGACCCAACTCCTAGATTAATTGAAATAAAAACAAAAATAAATGAATGGGACCTAATGAAACTTAAAACCTTTTGCACAACAAAGGAAACCATAAACAAGACGAAAAGACAACCCTCAGAATAGGAGAAAATATTTGCAAATGAAGCAACTGACAAAGGATTAATCTCCAAAATTTACAAGCAGTCAATGCAGCTCCATATCAAAAAAACAAAAAACCCAATCCAAAAATGGGTAGAAGACCTAAATAGACATTTCTCCAAAGAAGATATACAGATTGCCAACAAACACTTGAAAGGATGCTCAGCATCACTAATCATTAGAGAAATGCAAATCAAAACTACAGTGAGGTATTACCTCACACTGGTTGGAATGGCCATCTTCAAAAAATCTACAAACATTAAATGCTGGAGAGAGTGTGGAGAAAAGGGAACCCTCTTGCACTCTTGGTGGGAATGTAAATTGATACAGCCACTATGGAGACCTGTATGGAGGTTCCTTAAAAAACTAAAAATAGAACTACCATATGACCCAGTAATCCCACTACTGGGCATATACCCTGAGAAAACCATAATTCAAAGAGACATGTACCACAATGTGCATTGCAGCACTGTTTACAATAGCCAGGACATGGAAGCAACCTAAGTGTGCATCAGCTGATGAATGGATAAAGAAGATGTGGCACATATATACAATGGAATATTACTCAGCCATAACAAGTAACAAAATTGAGTTATTCGTAGTGAGGTGGATGGACCTAGAGACTGTCATATAGAGTGAAGTAAGTCAGAAAGAGAAAAATAAATACCATATGCTAATACATATTTATGGAATCTAAAAAAAGAGAAAGGTTCTGAGGGACCTATGGTCAGGACAGGAATAAAGATTCAGACGTAGAGAATAGACTTGAGGACACGGGTAGGGGGAAGGGTAAGCTGGGACAAAGTGAGAGAGTGACATGGACTTATATATACTACGAAATGTAAAATAGATAGCTAGTGGGAAGCAGCCGCATAGCACAGGGAGATCAACTCAGTGCTTTGTGACCACCTAGAGGGGTGGGATAGGGAGGGTGGGAAGGAGACACAAGAGGGAGGAGATATGGGAATATATGTATATGTATATGTATAGCGGGTTCACTTTGTTATAAAGCAGAAACTAACACACCATTGTAAAGCATTATACTCCAATGAAGATGTTAAAAAAAATACTGCATGATTTCTGGAAGCTTTAATTAATAGTAATAATAAACAACTTTGGATGGTTGACAAGAAAAAAAAAATTCTAAATATCTGAACAAGATGATAGAAACCAAATCAGAAAATTTGCTGCCCTGCTAAACTTGTGCTTTCTGAAGTTGTTTTGTGCACCCCGTGTCATTTCATTTGACATATTCTCAAATCTCTGTTGGCTAATATGTAGATGGCTAATACTTATTAGCCACACCTATTAGGCAATAGCATAGATTGGACCTTAAGATTGTCAATATGCAGCTACATTTTAGGGGGATATTTTACAAACACTGCTTTCATTTATTTAAATCGACTTTATTGAGTTATATATTATGAAAATAAAATGCACCCATTTTAAGTGTACAATTCAACAAATTTTGATAAATATATGAATCACATAAACACCACTACAATCAAGATATAAAAAATGCCCAGTACCTCATAAAGGTTCCTCATGTCCCTTTGAGGTCATCCCCACCCTCAGTCCCAGGTAACCACTGATGTGCTTTCTGTCACTACTGATCAGTTTCATTCCTTCTTGAGTTTTACATAAAATCACACAGCACATACTCTTTTGCATCTGGCTTCCCTTGCTCAGCACAATGTTTTGTTCCCCTGTATATAATGTGTCTTTTTTCTTCTGTCCGTAGAAAGATTTTCTCTTTATCTTTGCTTTTCAGAAGTTTGATTATAATGTGCCTAGGCATAGTTTTGTTTGTATTTACCTTGCTTGGAGGTTTTTAACTTTTTGAATCTGTAAATGTATCTTTCTGTCAAGTTTGGGAATTTGGGGGACATCATGTCTTCAAATATTTTTCTATCTTCCTCCATGAGCTCAAATTTTACATGTTAAAACAAAGTTTATGTCTTTGAGTCTCTGTTCATTTTTTAATCTTTTTTTCTCTCCATCTCCAGATTAAATACTCTTTCTTGTTCTATCATCAAATTTACTGACATTTTTCTTTGTCATCTAGATTTTGCTCATCCAGGAGGTATGTTTTTCTTTAGATATTGTATTTCCCACTTCTAAAACTTCCATTTTTATTATTTTCCATTTCTCAACTGAAATATTCTATTGTTTTCATTTATTACAAGCGTATTTTCTCATATCATTGAGCATTTATAACATTTGCTTTAAAATCTTTGTCTGATAATTCCAACACCTGGCTTATTTCAGAGGCAGTTTTTTCTTACTGATCTTTTCTACTAAAAGAATGATTCACATCTTCATGTTTCTTATGTTGAGTAATTCTGGATTGTATCCTAGACTTACACATTTAATGTTGTGGAGACTCTGGATTCTCTTACATTGCCCCATACAGTGTTGATTTGATTGTCTTACCAGGTTGTTTTGGTTAAATTCGAAGTTCACATTCTGTCTCTTGGGCAGCAGTTCTGATCTTAATTTTGTCCTTTTAGCTTTGCTGTGCTACTTGAAGTTGACCACACACAGGTGTGGTTCAGGTGTCACCCAGATATTTGAGAAGAGGTTATACACTAATTATTGGACTTTCCCTCCACAAGTGTCTCTCCCGGATCCCCACTATGTTTTCCTGTAACTGTGGTTGCCTTCATCTCTGTCTTCTGTTTCTTCAAATCAAAATGATGGCAGATTTTCTTTCTAAGTTTTACTACCCCACAGGTGCAGATTAGGGCCTCTCCTCAGGCAGGAAACAGTTAAAGTGGGAAACTCACTCATATGTATTATAGGTATTAACCACACCTACAATACACATATTTTTAGATTTCATATTTGTTATATCAGGGTGAGTCAGTATAACAGGATCTTTCTGAGTTATCACTAGAAATGGAACCCACATTTATTTTTAATAATCAAATTATGGTAACTTCAGATGCCCCTGGAATATCTGGTGAAAACTGATTCACCTCAATGTATCCTTTGGCTATTATAAGAAGTCATAAAAGGGGTACCTTAAACTGCCTAAAAACCAGTGTATTGACCACCTTTGCCATGCAATTTTCACCCTCTTCCCCACTGTGTATGTTCACTGACTGCAAAGTCTTTTGGTGAAGTCTCACCATTGGCACTGGCTGCTGCGTTGCCCCTAAACAAGTTCTGAACAGAGACAGAGAGATGACCTTTTCTAGTTCTTTACTTAGAATCTAAAGTAGCTCCATTTGTGTCTGGAGTCTCACAACGCATCTCATTAAATCTGTTTTGTCAGATTCCAGTATGATCTCTTTAACCAGATCTCATCTTTATTTCTAAAATATGGCAATCAAATATTAATAGAGTTCAGTATCTGAGGAATATAAAACATGTCTTCACTCTAATAATAATAATAACTATAATTCATCAAATTCTTTACTTTGCTCCAGGATCTATTTGATATAGTTAGAGAGTAATACTTCAGGACTTGATCTCTTAAGCCAGATTGCTTGGGTTAATGCCATTACTTTGAGTAAGGTGCTGAATCTCTTTGTGCTTCAGTTTCTCATCTAGGAAAATGAGAAAAAAAATTGATCAACTTTATAGTGTTATGAGGATTAAATGAGTTAATACACTCAATGTACACAGAATTGTGCCTGATACATAGTCATCACTTAATAAATATTAGCTATTACTGTAATTATATTGAACAATATTTTGATAGATTTTCTTTTCCTTTTATATTTTATAAATGAGAAAACTGAGATAATAAATGCTTGAATTACTTGCCTGAGTTCACTTAGCTTTGAAGAAATAAAACTAGGATTTTGAGGCATGCATTCTGGCTCCAGAACCCATGTATTTAACTATTATTTTTTTATATGCAGTCCATGTAGCTGGTTGGAGGACAAACATTATGCTGTTCTCCTGAATCTCCCCATGGCCTCAAAGTTCACACATTATTAACTGATATGAATAGACACTGGGAAAAGGGGGAAGGAGATTTTATCTGGCTTTTGTTCAGACAACTAAAATTGTCTTATAACTCCTATGACTAATTGTACTAAAAAATCTATTATATATTTTGAAGATTTAAGGTTTGTTCTGAATCTTCAACTCTTTGGATTTTTGTTTGTTTGTTTGAATCTCAGAAAAGACATTGCTGCTGAATCATACAAATAAGTACATAAATACCACCCATGTAACTTTGATCTTATAACATAGTATTTTTTAAAATTTTATTTATTTTTTTATACAGCAGGTTCTTATTAGTCATCCATTTTATAGACATCAGTATATACATGTCAATCCCAATCTCCCAATTCATCACACCACTCCACCCCCCAGGCCACTTCTGATGATGCCCATTCTAACTGGTGTGAGGTGATACCTCATTGTAGTTTTGATTTGCATTTCTCTAATAATAGGTGATGTTGAGCAGCTTTTCATGTGCTTCTTGGCCATCTGTATGTTTTCTTTGCAGAAAAGTCTATTTAGGTCTTCTGCCCATTTTTGCATTGGGCTGTTGGTTTTTTAAAAATTGAGCTGCATGAGCTGTTCATATATTTTGGAGATTAATCCTTGATCTGTTGATTCATTTGCAAATATTTTCTCCCATTCTGAGGGTTGTCTTTTCCTACTGTTTGTAGTTTCCTTTGCTGTGCAAAAGCTTTTAAGTTTCATTACATCCCATTTGTTTATTTTTGGTTTTATTTCCATTACTCTAGGAGGTGAATCAAAAAAGATCTTGCTGTGATTTATGTCAGAGTGTTCTTCCTACGTTTTCCTCTAAGGGTTTTATAGTGTCTGGTTTTACATTTTGGTCTCTAATCCATTTTGAGTTTATTTTGGTGTATGGTGTTAGGGAGTGTTCTAATTTCATTCCTTTACAGTTTTCCCAGCACCACTTATTGAAGAGACTGTCTTTCTCCATTGTATATCCTTGCCTCCTTTTTCAGAGATTAGTTGATCATAGGTGTGTGGGTTAATCTCTGGCTTTCTATCCTATTCCATTGATCTATATTTCTGTTTTTGTACCAGTACCATATTGTCTTCATTATTGTAGCTTTGTAGTATAGTCTGAAGTCAGGGAGTCTGATTCCTCCAGCTCCGTTTTTTTTCCCCTCAAGACTGCTTTGGCTAATGGTATATCTCTCCATCTGTCGGTATCATCTTTAATTTCTTTCATCAGTGTCTAGGTATTTTATTCTTTGTGTTGAAATGGTAAATGGTAGTGTTTCCTTAATTTCTCTTTCAGATTTTTCATCATTAGTGTACAGGAATGCAAGAGATTTCTGTGCATTAATTTTGTATCCTGCAGCTTTGCCAAATTCATTCATTAGCTCTAGTAGTTTTCTGGTGGCCTCTTTAGGATTCTCTATGTATAGTATTATGTAATCCACAAACAATGACAGTTTTACTTCTTCTTTTCCAATTTGTATTCCTTTTATTTCTTTTTCTTCTCTGAT
>NC_041227.1:107196966-107197386 GCF_002837175.3 Physeter macrocephalus | reverse complement strand
TCTTTTCCAATTTGTATTCCTTTTATTTCTTTTTCTTCTCTGATTGCCATGGCTTGGACTTCCAAATCTATGTTGAATATGAGTGGTGAGAGTGGACATCCTTGTCTTCTTCCTGATTTTAGAGGAAATGCTTTCAGTTTTTCACCATGGAGAATGATGTTTGCTGTGGGTTTGTCATATATAGTCTTCATTATGTTGAGGTAGGTTCCCTCTATGCCCACTTTCTGGAGAGTTTTATCCTAAATGGGTGTTGAATTTTGTCAAAAGCTTTTTCTGCATCTGTTGAGATGATCATATGGTTTTCCTTCTTCAATTCATTAATATGGTGTATCACATTGAGTGATTTGCGTATGTTGAAGGATCCTTGCATCCCTGGGATAAATCCCACTTGATCATGGTGTATGATCCTTTTAATGTGTT
>NC_041227.1:107160854-107196600 GCF_002837175.3 Physeter macrocephalus | reverse complement strand
TTTGAGTCCTCTCCCTCTTTTTCTTGATGAGTCTGGCTAATGGTTTATCAATTTTGTTTATCTTCTCAAGGAACCAGCTTTTAGTTTTATTGATCTTTGCTATTGTTTTCTTTGTTTCTATTTCATTTATTTCTGCTCTAATCTTTAAGATTTCTTTCTTTCTGCTAACATTGGGTTTTGCTTGTTCTTCTTTCTCTAGTTCCTTAAGGTGTAAGTTTAGATGTTTATTTGAGATTTTTCTTGTTTCTTGAGGTAGGCTTGCATAGCTATAAAATTCCCTGTTAGAACTGCTTTTGCTGCATCCCATAGGTTTTGGATCATCGTGTTTCACTATCATTTCTTTCTAGGTATTTTTTAATTTCCTCTTTGATTTCTTCAGTTTTCTCTTTGTTATTTAGTATCATATTGTTTAGCCTCCCTGTGTTTGTGTTTTATATGGTTTTTTCCCTGTAACTCATTTCTATTCTCTTAGTGTTGTGGTCAGAAAAGATGCTTTATATGATTTCAATTTTCTTAAATTTACTGAGGCTTGATTTGTGACCCAAGATGTGATCTATCCTGGAGAATGTTCTGTGCACACTTGAGAAGAAAGTGTAATCTGCTGTTTTTGGATGGAATGTCCTATAAATATCAATTAAATCTATCTGGCCTATTGTCGCATTTAAAGCTTGTGTTTCCTTATTAATTTTCTGTTTTGATAATCTGTCCATTGGTTTAAGTGAGGTGTTAAAATCCCCCACTATTATTGTGTTACTGTCGATTTCCTCTTTTATAGCTGTTAGCATTTGTCTTATGTACTGAGGTGCTCCTATGTTGGCTGCATCTATATTTACATTTGTTATATCTTCTTCTTGGATTGATCCATTGATCATTTATGTAGTGAACTTCCTTGTCTCTTGTAACATTCTTTATTTTAATGTCTACCTTATCTGATATGAGTATTGCCACTCCATCTTTCTTTTGATTTCCATTTGCATGGAATATCTTTTTCCATCCCTTCACTTTCAGTCTGAATGTCTCCCTAGGTCTGAAGTGGTTCTCTTGTAGACAGCATATATGGGTCTTGTTTTTGTATCCATTCAGCAAATCTGTGTCTTTTGGTTGGAGCATTTAATCCATTCACATTTAAGGTAATTATCAATATGTATGTTCCTATTACCATTTTCTTAATTGTTTTTGGTTTGTTTTTCTAGGTCCTTTTCTTCTCTTGTGTTTCCCACTTAGAGAAGTTCCTTTAGCATTTGTTGTAATGCTGGTTTGGTGGTGCTGAATTCTCTTTGTTTTTGCTTGTCTGTAAAGCTTTTGATTTTTCCATGGATTCTGAATGAGATCCTTGCTGGGTAGATTAATCTTGATTGTAATTCCATTTGCATGGAATATCTTTTTCCATCCCTTCACTTTCAGTCTGAATGTCTCCCTAGGTCTGAAGTGGTTCTCTTGTAGACAGCTCAAATCTGAATGAGATCCTTGCCAGATAGAGTAATCTTGATTGTAAGTTCTTCCCTTTCATCACTTTAAGTATATCATGTCACTCCCTTCTGGCTTGTAGAGTTTCTGCTGAGAAATCAGTTGTTAATGTTATGGGAGTTCCCTTGTATGTTATTCATCATTTTTCCCTTGCTGCTTTCAATAATTTTTCTTTGTTTTTAAGTTTTGCCAATTTGATTGCTATGTGTCTTGGCTTGTTTCTCCTTGGGTTTATCCTGTATGGGGCTCTCTGCACTTCTTGGACTTGGGCGGCTTTTTCCTTTCCCATGTTAGTGAAGTTTCGACTATCATCTCTTCAAGTATTTTCTCAGGTCCTTTCTCTCTCTTCTCCTTCTGGGACCCCTATAATGTGGATGTTGTTTTGTTTAATGTTGTCCCCGAGGTCTCTTAGGCTGTCTTCATGTCTTTTCATTCTTTTTTCTTTATTTTGTTCCATGGCCATGAATTCCACCATTCTGTCTTCCAGGTCACTTATCCCTTCTTCTGCTTCAGTTATTCTGCTATTGATTCCTTCTAGTGTATTTTTCATTTCTTCGGTTATTCTGCTATTGATTCCTTCTAGTGTATTTTTCATTTCAGTTACTGTGTTTTTCATCTCTGTTTGTTTGTTCTTTAATTCTTCTAGATCTTTGTTAAATATTTCTTGCATGTTCTTGTTCTTTGTCTCCATTCTTCTTCCGAGGTCCTGGATCATCTTCACCATCATTATTCTGAATTCTTTTTCTGGAAGGTTTCCTATCTCCACTTCATTTAGTTGTGTTTCTGTGGTTTTATCTTGTTCCTTCATCTGGTACATAGCCCTCTGCCTTTTCATCTTGTCTGTCTTTCTGTGAATGTGGTTTTTGTTGCACAGGCTACAGGATTTTATAACATAGTATTATATTGTTCTCATAATAACTTTGCTCAGATGCTGAACTCTATTAATTTTTGATACCAATATAAGTAAATATTATAGTTACATACAACTTTCAGTAGGAGTAAAAACAAATATTTTGTTTTGCTCCCATGAATTTTATATTTTTATTAAAAGATTCAAGCTACTGTTATAAATATTAGAGAATAATATGTGTAATAGAATATATAAGAGAATGTATATAACAAAATGTATAATAAAAAAGGACATTGAGGGCTTCAAATTCTATCTCCCATGAAATTTTGCATAGGAAGCCTTTCTGTAATATCGTAGGTGTATAATCATCCAGACATTACATTAGACTACTCTGTATTAGAAAGTTTTGATTTTTATAATACTCTTTCTATATTGAGCTAGAAACTCCCTTCCTAACTTTCACAATTTAGCCTTAAGTCTAGCTGCAAGAAAACCTGAAAATGAAGTCTCCCTTTCATGTTACAGCTATTTAAACTTTAAAATAATTATCCTTTCTGTATGAAGTTACATTCAGGTCTTTTTAACACATAATAATTTTTTACATAAGAACTCATTCTTGTCTATTTCCTTTTTAAAAGGCTGTGATTAGAATTTAACACAATACAATGTGTGTGATCATATTAGTGCATAGTCCACTGAACTATCACCTCTCCTAATCTGGAAACTCTATTTGAATTAATACAGTTTCTGATAGTCTTTTCTTTTTTTTTGTTTTACTTGTACCACTAATCTTGCTGGCTCAAAGAATATTATTAAAGTTCCCTTATTGATCTAAATATTATTTAAATATGACATCATTCTATAAAGACATACTACTGCTTTCTAGGAGCAAATCTATTTAAAGCAATATACACATATATTACAGTTTTTTAGCACACATACTCACTTATATGCAAGTCATAGGAACTTATGCTACCAGTGAAGACTGAATAACAGATATCTAATCTGGGTTTAGTTTTACCATAATTGTTGTACATATCCCAATTTTTGTGGTATTTTTATATATGGCTCTGTTAATATAAATGTCAGTGTCTCAGATGCTATTTTTCCCTGAGCTTCCCTTCCAAATTAGAATGTCCTAATTTAGATGAGACACCAGTCATATTTGTCCTCTTGTCAATGTTCTCTCTATCAGAGAAGCTGACCCCAAACTTTCCTTCAACAGAGGATAATACCAGACTAAGTAACTAAATTTATGCCACGTTAACTTCTAGTTGAGTTTTCCTAAACTGTTGGCAGTCATGTGATGAGCTCATTCTCAGGAGGTTAGATGGGGCATCAGCATATTAAGTCCATATTGCCTCAGCATAAAGTTTAATCATTTTTGCCAGACATTTGAGAAGAGTTCCCTATCTCTACTGTGTGTGCTATTTACCTTCTGTTGTCCCCTAAAGTGAACTTAGTATTCTAGGTTGAGGTCCTTGAATTGTGACCCTCCCCCACCACATACACACACATGTGTACACTTCCCATCACACAATCACGTAGGCTGGCTTCCTGATTGTTTTCATTATATGTTTTATCTGAAATATCCTCCCATCTTCTCTCCTCCATCTGTCTTCTATCTATGCTTCTGGTCCTGCTTATCATGTCCCAGTCCTTTTGGGAAGAATCTCATAACAACTATGACCTAAGTTTTTTAAAACCTGAAGGACATAGTTCTCTGGAATAAAAGCAAAGGAAATAACTTCTTAGAAGAAATAGTGCAAATAAAGGTGCTCCATGTCCTTTTTACCCCTCCCTCTAACTTATAAGAAATGCAGAGGGAATTAGTTAAGAAGGCCACTCCACGGGGGAATTAGGGAGTGAGATATCCTAATTGTCTATCACTGCAACTGACACTGCAACAGTAACACCAAACACAGTGCTTGGCCCATTATAGCCAGACACATCAGGAGTATCTCATCAACACTTGGAGAATACATCTTTAGGAAAATGGGTGAAATGGAAATTGGTGAAATATATCTCATAATTTCACAGCCCAACTTGACCTATAAGGAAGGGCTTGGACTAAGGCAGTTAGAGGCAATTCAACTAGTACAGGCACAGCAATTGAATAACTAGTTCATTAAAAAAAATTATCTTGCATCCCAAATGGACATGCAGGCTTGGAGCAGCCAGAAGAAATACCTTCTAAACTATTTTTCATGTCTCGAGATGTGATAATATGGTGAAAATTCTGAATGCTTTACAACTTGGAATGTTTTGCACAGGGAATGAAAGTGTCAAAGGGGTGTGGATGATTATCTTCTAATATATGAAAAAGGAACTGAACATTTTACACAAAGTCTTAAAAGTAGAAGGACAGTGACTATAAGGCACATGGAGAAAGACTTTGATTCGGTACCAAAAGAAACTTTGTAAAACAAAGCAATTTCCAACGGGGATGTTCTGGACAGACCTTAAAAAGAGATGACAGTTGGACTAGTGAGATAATTCATACGGTACATTCTATTTTTGAAATTCTAAGATTTATGAGTCTTTGAGATTTCTTGCTGGAGTGAAAGAATTAGAGGCATCCAACTGTTAGCAGGAGTATTATTTAGACCACCACCATCAGAATCACCTTAAACAATTACTTAAAATGCAGATTTCTACCAACAAGGACCTACTGTATAGCACAGGGAACTATATTCAGTATCTTGTAATAACCTATAATGGAAAAGAATCTGAAAAAGAATATATATTTATATGTTTATATATATAAATGTATAACTGAATCACTTTTGCTGTACACCTGAAACTAACACAACATTGTAAATCAACTATACTTCAATAAAAATGTTAAGGACTTCCCTGCTGGTGCAGTGGTTAAGAACCCACCTGCCAATGCAGGGGACACGGGTTCGATCCCTGGTCTGGGAAGATCCCACATGCCCCGAAGCAACTAAGACCATGTGCCACAACTACTGAGCCCATGTGCTGCAACTATTGAAGCCTGCATGCCTAGAGCCTGTGCTCCACAACAAGAGAAGCCATGGCAATGAGAAGCCCATGCACTGCAAGGAAGAGCAGCCCCCACTCGCCACAGCTTGAGAAAGCCCGCACACAGCAACAAAGACCCAACACAACCAAAAATTAAATAAATAAATAAAAATTAAAATGTTAAAAAAATAATTCTGGTACTCTTGGTACTTGTTTATACTTTTCTTTATAATCATAATAGATGTAATTTTAAAAGTTTTAAGTAGAAAAAATGAAATGAAACAAAATGCAGATTTCTGAGCTCAATCCAAGGGATGCTATTCAGGCTCTCTTGAGAAGGAACCTTTAAATCAGCATTTTATAAAGTCCCAGGCAATTCTAATGCCCATTAAAGTTACAGAACTTTCCGTTTAATGTTTGCCAACTTAATTAAGCATCAGGAGCCACGGGTTGGTTCTAACAGGACATTATCCATCCTTAGTTACTGACATCATGCCTTTGTTCTTTAGGTTTTCTGGCCTTTTGTACTTCAAAGGTGTATGCTTAAGAGGAAGAGAAAATAAGTACAAAAGTCTTAGTGCTCCATAGGTAAGATAGTTTCTGTTGGATGCCATTCATTTTTTTTCTGTTTTCAGTAAACATAAAAAAAGAAAAGAAAATCTGCAAACAATAGTGCGAGATGGAAAATAATACTTTTAGCAAAAAGTGCATATTATGAAAGTCTCCCAAATGCTATTAATATCTGTGGCTATCTTATAAAATATTCACAGTGTCTATAACTCTGGATAGCAAGTGCCTAGAAACATCAAAAGAACCTTCACAGTAATTCTCAAGCAAAAAGATATTTAGCTGTCTCTCCATTTTAACAAGGAGCCCAGGGATACCTATAAAAAACCACCGGATGTGGGCTCACGTCAAATTTAAAACTTCTTGAAGCTTCTATCTGAGACCCTGCCACCTCTTTTCCTAACTCCCTGTTTGAATCAAGAGTCCCTGTATTGAGTCCCAGCTACCTAGAAATGAAGACCTCCTATATATTCAGACATCCATCCTCACTCTTATGAATATAGCAATCCATGCAAGTCATGATCAATCTTTGTCTCAAGGCTTTAAAACCCTTCCTTGTGGCCCTGCTTCCTCTTCCCTTAGATCCAGCATCAGATGAGCTGTCATGTCGAGGAAGTGAATCCATGCTACCAAATGCCTAATGGTCACCTATACTTCACTCTTATAGGAAAGGTACCCAAATTCTACCGTGACAAGTCAGTGAAACCGGACTACAAATTCAGTATACAGATAAAGCACATTATCCTAATAGAAGTATCTTCTTGGCCATTATATTCAGGCCTGTAACTGGTGAAAGCTAGAGAGAAACAGTGTGACTCTATAGAAAGAACAGTAAATTTAAAGCCAGGAAAAATGGACTTCAGACTCAATTGTGCCACAAATTCACTGTGTGACCTTGGACAAATGTATTCCTTTTTCGTGGCCTCACTGTCTTCTTCTGCAAAAATAAGATAGTAGAATTAGACAACCTCTATCATCCCTACCAGCTCTAAGCATTTATGGAGTTTGTTTCACTCTTTCATGTTTACCTTCCTTATGATTAAAGTATTTTCGCTTCAGGGAAAAGTGTCTATAACCATACAATATAAGTGAAAAGTCTCTTGCTTCCTAATTACAATGTCTAAAAGAGTCAAGATGGTGATGCCAATTTTTTTCACAATTGTAGTTTTTTTCTATTTTTGGTAAAATGGCTGATCATCTGCCATCTGCATTGCTTTTAGCACTGAACAATGGTTAGAATTAGGTTTCAGGACAAAGCTGTTTTGCTAGTCAGGGCTCTCCAGAGAAACAGAATCAAGAGGATATATAGAGATAAACAGAAAGAGATTTATTATGAGGGATTGGTTCACACGATTATGGAGGCTGAGAAGTCCCATAATCTGCCACCTGCAAGCTGGAGGCCCAGGAAATCCGATGGTGTAGTTCCAGTCCAAACCCTAAGGTTTGAGAACCAAGGGAGCCAATGGTGTTAAGTTCCTCTAAACCAAGAGCACTGATGTCTGAGGCCAGGTGAAAATGGATGTCCCAGCTCAAGCAAAGAGCAAGTTCACATTTCCTCCACCTTTTTGTTCTATTCAGACCCTAACAGATTAGGTGATGCCCACCCCTATTGGTGAGGGTGATTTTCTTTACTAAGTCTACTGATTCAAATACTAATCTCTTCCTAAAACACCCTCACAGACACACATAGAAATAATGCTTTACCAGCTATGCAGGTACTCCTTAACCCAGGCAAGTTGACACATAAAATTATTGCCCTTCCAAAATTCCAAATATGTTATCTTCCTTGATCTTTGCAATACAAATACAAACTAGTTATTTTGTTTTTTAGATGTAGGAAATGAGAGGTAGGGAAGTTAAAGGATTTGCTTCAAGTGACTCTGCCAATGCTTTGCAGAGTTGGAGTTTGAACATGGGTCTTCTTATTCCAAAGCCTTCACTTTTTCCAAACTAACCCTTCTACTCTGTCCAAATCCTTCCACTGGCTTGGGTTTTGTAATATTAAATAGCACCTCAAATAAGACAGCTATTGCTTGGAGGCTAACAACACATGGTTGTAAAAAAGAGTTTTACCTTAGGTTGATATTTGTATGGCCTTAATTTGCTAAATACTAGTAATAATTAATAAAAATAATCATTGCCACAACATGAACAGTAACAGTAACTCTCACCACCAGTAATGACTGAGCCTTAATTATGTTCTGGGAACTGTTCTGAACACCTTACACATACTGGCTCCTTTAAATAGAGCATTATGATATTTCCACTGGCCGTGGTATTATAGCCTGAATTTTGTCCTCCAAAATTCATATGTTGAACTTATAAACCTCCAAAGCTGTAGAATGTCACTGTATTTGGAGACAGGGTTTTCATAGGGATAAATAAGCTTAAACAGGGTCATATAGGTGGGCCATAATCCAATAAAGTTGATATCATTATAAGAAGTGATGGAGATACGGGGGATGTGTGCACAGAGAAAAGGTCATGTAAGGACGAAGCAAGAAGGTGGCCATCTACAAGTCAAGAAAAGAAGCCTCAGGAATAACCAAATCTGCCAAACGAAACCTTGATCTTAGACTTCTAGCCTCCAGAACTGTGAGAAAACAAATTTCTGTTGTTTAATCTACCCAGTCTGTGGCTGTAGAGCTGTTATGGCAGCTCTAGCAAACTAATAAACATGTAAGACATAAATTTTGGTAAGGTTTTCTTGTACCTCTGAAACAGATTTAAAGCAGGAGAAACTAATGCAATTGAAAAATCAGTCATGCAATTCTAGTGCTACAGATCCTCCTGCTTTTTGGCAATGGCTATGGGATTGAGAGGTTTTTCTTTATCTACCCAAGACATACAGAGCTAATAACTATGCTTAAATCCATGACAATGCATCAAATAGAAGCCCACACCCACTGCCAATCAAGATCAGTACCTTATTAGAAAAGCCCAACGTGTGAAATGGAAAGCAGGGGCCTGACCAGAACACAGGTGTACCAATAGGAGAATAGGCAGGAGGGATGCAGTTGTTCTCCAGCGTTCTTACAGAAAAGTCAATTTTTCACTTGCGAAGGTTGAAATAAATCCTTATGAAATTAGTATAAACTCTAATGCAAGAGTAATTGAAACAGAGTAATTAGCAACAGAATATATACTCAGTTCAGTGGACTTGAACTGAAGGATCAGAAGTAGAATAAAAAATATCCATATATTTAGAGAAAAATAATGAAATAATATTTGAGATAAGGGAGAAAATGATAGAAGAAAGTATAGTGACAAAAACCTATATAAGCCTGGGGAGAAAATACCTTTCTAAGGGCAAACCATTAACAAAAAAACACATATGAATGGCATAAAAATATAAACCTCTGAGTAAAAATGCACCATAAATTAAATGACAAGATTTTTTAAAGATATACTATTTTTGACTTATCAAACTGATAAAGATAAAAGAGAGTGACAGCATCCAAATTAGTAGTTTCCAGCATTCTTCTTATATTGCTGATTCCAATGTAATTGGTGCAGTCTTTCTGGAGGTCAATTAAATGATAGAACTAAAGATCAGAAAGGAAGTTTAGCCTGGGGACTGAGAGTCATGGTTGTAGCTGAAGATTTTTTAAATTGTGTATTTTTCTATGTATTCGTATTGATGCATTCATACTTGTAAGTTTGGTGTATTATTCAGAGTTTGGTCAGGTAAGAAAATTGAACAGGAAGGGATTTAATAAAGAAGATTGGGGCTTATCAAACTACTGCATGTCAAAGAAAACAGCCATGTGCTTTCAGGAGGTAGAGAGGCTGTTACCTTGATTCTAAGACACATGAGTCACAGGAGAATGCCCAGGACGGACTACAAACCTCGCATCTGCTCTGTCCCACCTGTTGGTCCACTGCAGGTAGAGGAAGATAATGCCCTCTATTTTACTCTCCAAAAGTTCTCTTTTGCTCTCTTCTCTTTTGCTCTTAACTGCCTCTTATTGGCAGAATCTAACCTAGATTCTACTGGGAAGGGATAGAGGGAAGAATTTAGAAGGGGTACAAATGATGCTGAACTGGTATATTGGATCTGAGTTTTCTCTCTGTGTGTGTGTGTGTGTGTGTGTGTGTGTGTGCGTGTGTGTGTTAGAGACAGTAATTCATTCAATGCTCAGTAACTATTTATAGAGCATCTGACATATGTCAGGCATTATGTTAAGCAGTGGGAACACAGCAGTCAACAGGGGGTGTATTAGGGTCTAGATGAGGGAGACAGATAATAAACAGGACAAATGTAACATACACATCATCTCTTGGTATCCACAGGGAATTGTTTCCAGGAATTACTGAGGATACCCAAATCCATGGATGCTGAAGTCCCTTATATAAAATGATGCAGCAGCATCAGCCCTCTGGTTTGTAGTACAGCCAGCTAACCGACAGTGCTAGAGAGAAAAATAAAGGAGGGAAGGGGAGAGAGAGTGTCCTTTAGATGGTGTGGTATGGAAACCTTCACTGAAAAAGGCATATTGAGTCGAGACCTAAAATTTGTGAGGAAGAAAACCATCAGGATACCCTGGGACAGTAATCTACTCAGAGGGAATAGCAAGTGACTAGGTCCTGGTGTGTTCCTGGAAAAGCAAGGAGGTCAGTGTGACTGGAGAAGAGCAGGGGAGAGAGAGCTGTTAAGAACAGAGCTGAGAGAGAGAATGTGAGGTGAGGGAAGGAGGGTCTTGGGGGCCGTTGTAAGAATTTTGTATTATATCCTCAATGGGATGGAAGCCATTGGAGGGTTTTGGGCAGAGTAACATAATTAGATTTATACTCTCAAAGGATCATTCTGACTTCTGGGTTTAAAATAAATGAAAGAAGGCCAAGATCAGAAGCAGGGAGACCACTTCTGACCTATTTTAATAATCCATATGTAGCATCCATGGTGGAGATGGTAAGGAATTGTCAGATTCTGGACACTTTTTAAGTGGAGACCAGGATGATTGATCATTTCTGAGGATGGGAGACTGTGGGAGGAAAGGTTCTGTGGAGGAATAAATAACTGGAGATCAGTTTGGACATGTTAAGTTTTAGATGCCAGTTAGATATCCAATGGTAATGTTGTAGAAAATACAATTCAGGGGTAATCAACGTGACTCTAACATTCCCCTCAGCTTGACTAATCCTTAGACAGGTTTCCTCCTGATTATAAGCTTCCTTTTCTTAGAGCATTTACTTTAGAAAACTTGAAATTGTAAATTCTTTCAGCAGCTTTGAGATGTAAATCTTCTCCCAGCCTCTTGCCAGTTTTACAACCCATGAATGTCTTTCTCCCCGGAGCCATCCTTCTGAAATGTAATCATCAAGAAAGATAGCACCCCATCTCCCAATTTCCGTGGGAGGGTAGGAACCTAACTTTGACAAGCACATATTAGCAAACACAGAGGGCCTATTGCAACAGTCTTGAGTAAAGTTTTCTTGCTTGTTTAACTCTTCCTGGTGCTATTTTTAAGAGTGGAAAAATCTATGCTAGAAATCAACATTTGGAAGTCATCAGTGTATCCATTTAAAGATTTATTCGTTCAACTTAAGTTTCCAATAACCAGCATGAGTATATTGATTTATTTTGCTTAAATGTTCTACTACTAGTACAAATTCATTGATTTGTTTAGCAACCATTACAACACTGTGATTACTAGAAATATCTGCCACAATTTCTATAGAATTTCCCCATGTCTCTGGAGCCCAAACATTGTATGTTATAGTTCTAACTTCACTGTAAGTCCTGGAGTACTTGAGACCCTTCTCAGGGATCTAGAGGGTAAAAATTTGATTGATGGGTTGATGGGAGATATAAAAGCTTTGCATCTTCCAATTTTCTTAGAACTCTCCCCTATTTCTTCTCTCCCCAACTTGCCTCTCTTTTCCTGTCTTCACCTCAAGGTCTCTTATTTATCTTTTCAGATTCATGGTCTTCATATATTGTCCGTGCATGAAGAGAGAGATCTCCTCACCCGAGAGATAGAGTGGGGTCCAACAGGAGGCAGTAAGTGGTGGCTTGGGTCTGATGCCATAGGGTTTGTTTCTGATTTTTGCCCTTGAGATGGTTCTTCTTTGGTTTTCTGTATAAAAGTTGATAATAGAGAGTGTGGGCCTTGAGCAAACATTCCCAAGAGGCCAATATGCCAGCTTTTGCTGCAGGCAACTTGAATTTGTCTCTATCATAGAAAAACTAATATTTAAAAATATCTAACACACTATTTTATCTAAGCCATTATGAGTAGGGGTTGTAAAAATGGGCTTAAGATCTGAGTTAAAACTGATAATAAAGAAGAAAATGCATAAATAAAAGAGTAAGGATATCATCACAAGTTGCAAAAGTAGAAAAAATGGCATAAATGGTCAAGAAAATGTTAGAAACAAATGACAAAATGTATTTTCAAGAACACTCACTTGGTAAAGCCCAATTACTATTAGGGCCAGCCAAATTACATATTTAAACCTCAGGCCTGTGAGCTCATGCTAGTTTGAACAGCTGTTCAAAAGAGGTTCGATGCTATTTGTTTGACAGATGGAGAAAATGGTAGTCACTAATGGCTTAAGTTGCTTTGACACAAACTGATTTCCCTATTGTTAAAACTTATTTGCATTATCAATTGCAAATAAGCTTTGACAATTTGAACCTATTCTTCAGTGCTGACATCCCAAGAAAGAACTTTTCAAAATCTGAGATCCTCATTTGAAAGAATATTATTCTTATTGTAACCAGCTTCCTAGAATTCTCTTCCAAAGGAGAACTGAGAAATCAAGAGCCATGGGTCATATATATATTCCTGTTGTTTGAATGAGATTGTTAGTCACCTTTGTTTCTGACTGTCAATATTTGGAGCTAATCTCCCCTACCTTTGGAAATAAAGGGGATGATTACATTTTGTTCACAAGAAGGGATTTACAAGACTCATAATGTCGGAAGAAGCAGCTGTTTCTCTTTACTATGGAATTTGCTTTCTTTCATTACATAGGATGTCAGCTGGGAGATGCTACTAAATGCTGGATTGAATGAAACAAATTTAGTGTTTGTTACTATTTGAAGATAATTTTTCCCTAATTGTTTTTATAGAAGAGACTAAAATGTCCTTAAAATAATTTCTCATCAGGACAAAGAAGATAGAACACACAACAGAAGTGAAGGCCATTCAGTTGGAAAATATACATAAAATGTATGAGAATTAATAACAATTGAAAATACTACATTTCTACAGTAGCTTTTAGGGAAGCTCACAAACAGGGGTCTGGGGAGTAAATCTCTTTCACTCTCTTTCAAAATAACAGATTAGGATATTTAGGATCCTCAGTCTTCTCAGATAACATTTTCTAATGAATAATATTATTCAGAGTAACAGGATTCAAGGATACAGATTGGTTTTTGCAACAGTCTAGTAAATGAGTAAATGGAGTTAGGGATAGAGGATTTTTTTGCTGCTGTTACTGTTGCATTTAGTAAACTGTGATTTCCCCTTCTCACTTTCTTTAGCTAAACATTATTTGTCTGTTTCGAAATCAACGTTTTTCTATTTCATTTTCATCAACCCATTGGTATTTGGCCTGTGAGGACATATTCTTTTGCAATTCTCTGATGATCATCCCTCGTTTTCTCTAATATTTAAGTGTTAAAAATATATATATTGTAGGGGTTTCCCTGGTGGCGCAGTGGTTGAGAGTCCGCCTGCCAATGCAGGGGACACGGGTTCGTGCCCCGGTCCGGGAGGATCCCACATGCCTGGCCACTGAGCCTGCGCGTCCGGAGCCTGTGCTCCACAACGGGAGAGGCCACAACAGTGAGAGGCCCGCCGACCGCAAAAAAAAAAAAAAAAAAAAAAAAAAAAAAAAATATATATATATATATATATATATATAGTATATATGAGGATAATTCTTTAATTCTTTCTGCACTTTAAATATTTTAATGTCCCTCTATATCCATATTTAATTAACACGCTTAAGGAAAATAAAACTATTTATGATCATCTACTCAGTGGCAAATACTTTCTCATAAGCCCACAAATGACAGGCTAATCAACTGCAGATGCTGTCTTAGGTATCTGGATATCTTTGGTGCTTAGCTTAGGCCCTGTGTTAGTCAAAGTTCTCCAGAGAAACAGAACCAGTAGGATGTCTACTATATTGAAAGAGACTTACTTATATTAAGGAATTGGCTCATGTGATTATGGAGATGGGTAAATCCCATGATCTTCAGAGTGAGCTGGAGACCCAGGAGAGCCAAAGGTTTAGTTTCAGTCTGAGTCTGAAGGACTAAGAGCCAGGAAAGCCAAATATTGGCAGGCTTGGGGCCCAAGAAGAACTAATATTTCAGTTAAATTAACCACCATGTAACAGAGAAAAAACCTGAATCCTTATTGGATCTACTCCTTTAGCTCTAAGCTTTGTGCCCTTGTCTGTGCTTAGTCATGCTGGCTCTGCACCTTTGTAAAAGAATGCTGCCTATAGCTTGAAATACACATAGTAGCCCTTTCTCAAGGTTCTGCCTCCCAGGTTTGACCTTTAAAGCCATAACACTTTTTCATTCACATAGAGAAAAAAAAAAATTGCAGAACAGAAAATAATGTTTGTCTTGGAGGTTTACAGGAACATAGTGACCAGACCTATGTGGATAGTTGCAAGAACAAAGAATTATCACATCCCCTCTGGGGTCTGGCTGGCACCAAGAAGTCTGCAACAATCAACCACACCCTCTTCCCCTTTTAGTATAAAAGAAGCCTAAATTCTAATTCAGGTAAGATTTTTTTTTATTCCTTGCCCTAACACCTTGTCTCTTGATTTATTGTGGTGAACAGTACAAACTTGGACTCGGTAACAATCACAGGACCTAATATGTTGTCATTGCCCAATAAATATTTATAAATTACTGAGTTTTCCCATTTATTCTTCAAAATAGTTCTGCAAGATATTCTTGCATTTTCAGGAAGATAATATCTTCATTTTCAGGAAGAAATTTGTTTTCAAAAGACTTGATGCTATTTGCCCAAACAGGTGTATCAAAGCTTGAAACCCAAGTCAATTTAGGTGAATAATATCTGACTAAAACAATAGTGTTCTAATTCTCTCATCTTCTTAGAATATGTTTCAGTGAAAAAGTTTTGAGATGAGGCCATAGAATGGATAACTAGCTAGATGAATTTAAATAAAGTAGTAAATGTTATAGTGAGAATTTGTCTCAGTCCAATTACTGACCTAAATTTTGTTTTTTCCTTTTTATCGGGATTCACCAAGTGGAAATTATACCACACATTTCAAAAACTTCTTTAAAAAATGAGTCTATGTTTATTAGGGTATTAGGTATTAGACATCTGATCCTACCTTCTAAAAGAAAGCAATTTAAAATGTCAAATAAATTATATTTTTAGAAAATATTCTTAAAACCACATAGGAACTACTAATAAATAAGTAATTTATCACACCAAAATATATAAGAAAGTAAAAAGCAAGAGAGCCTATATGTCACATTTAGCCTAAAGATATTTGTCAAATATGAGGAACATGATTGTAACTTTCAAGGTTAAGAGAAGGATGGAGAGCAGAAGACAAAACTCAAGTCCAAAAGGAGAAACTTCCCCTATGAAAATGAGACTCCAGAGTTCTACTCCCTCTGTGAACCCAGGGGAAAGTGCCTTGCCGACAAGCAGAGGGCATTACCCTTGGGAAATTATAAGCAGAAGTCAGCCTTAATGCAGATTTCCATTCAAATTCACTTTACTCATGTGGTCCAAAAAACTTCAAGCCATGAGCACCAGCTGTCCAGATTAGTAATGTTCCAAGAACTTGGCTAAAAACAAGTAAATCCTTTCTGGAAGAATGCACCTTAAACAGATTTCAAAAATTTCTCAGGTAAATAGATAATTTTCCAAGGAAAATGAGCCCTTCAGGTTAAAGAAAATCACTGAGCACACAACAAAACAAAACACCATGTGCAAGCGCCAATATAAAATCCTGAAACATGTGTACCAAGAATTGAGATCCTAGAATTCACAGATAAACATTACTAAATAGCCATGTTTTACATGATCAAAGCAAATTTAAAACAATTTTGAAAAAGTTGCAGGAAACAGCAAACTACAAATGATTACCAAACAGATTCAAAAAAGAATCAAGTAGAATTTCTAGAATTAAAAAATATAATTATTTGATGAATAGGCTTCCAACTATGATGAAGTAGCTTATGATAGAACAATGATCCAATTTGGAAAGAATAGATACAACCAGATAAAATTTGAACATCTGTATAAAGGCACTGGAGAGTTGCTGATATTACTAGGATGAGAAGGGATAAGATTCCAGAGAGTAAGAAATTGCAGAGAAAATAGATAATATTTGGCAGCTACTGTTCTACTGGAGCCATTTGCTGATGTAGATGGGAAGAGGGAAGCAAAGAATTGGGGTGGAGAGTGTGTAGCTTTAGGCAGAAAAACCAGCAGAGTGTTTTGGGAGTCTCACTGGGTTGAAGAGACAAAATAGATTTGTGGAGCCAAGGTCCCCTCAAATGAGAAGAGACAGAACTGAACCTAACACACAGGTTTTTTTTCTCAAGAAATCCATAGAATCCTGAAGCACCACAAAATGGTAGACTCAGAAGTCAACTTTGTTTGGATTTCCTCCAGAAGCAGACCCTGAGGTATTGAGTGTGAAAGCAGTTTATTTGGGAGATGGTCTCAGAAAACACTGGCAGAGTAGAGGGAAAAAAGGGAAGAGGGAGGCAAGAAATAATGAGACATTTTTCGAACAATTAACCACTATTGGTAACTGGAGCTTAATCGAACCAGTGAAATTTGGGATATGGTATAAAACATACACCTCCACCCAAGTGATGAAGAAAGTGGAATATTTATGTAGCAACTCCTGCCAGTTACTGGCTAACAGATGCTCCCAGAGGACATTAATCCCATGCTGTTCTGGCCTGCTGTGTGCATTGATAAAGCAGAATCTGGTGGGCAGAGAAAGCCCTCTGGAGAAGATATGCAGGTGGTGGCATTTGGAGGTTGGATTAGTGTACACTGATATGGTCAGGGCTGGTGGGACATGAGCAGAGCAGAACTTTCTCTCCAGACAATGCCTTGCACTGCTCAGATCCACACATGCCTCATGTGAAGTTCACTCTGTCCCATGACCTGGTTATGATTTCTAAAAATGAAGGCTTATGAAAGGAGAATGAATGAGCTACAGTTCCCATTGTTGTAGAAGGTCTTGAGGCAGCACTGATATTTATTGCCTCTCTTCTCTCCTTCCCATTATATGTTTCCCACACCCTTGGCTGGCTCATGTGCTAGTCTTGGTTACTTGCCCAAAGGGATAACACAGATATTTTGGTCCTGATATGTTCGAGTTGCTGGTTACTGTGCATTTGTTAAGCTATGTTTACTTCAATTTCCTTTTCCTGGATATCAGTACACATTGACGCATCAAGAGACAGCCAAGTAAATCTCCTAAGTTCCAGTCTTACTCCTCCCTGCTGTTGAAACCAAGCGGGACTCTGCGTTGCCTTCCCGGGTACAAAAGCCTTTCTGTGTTCCTCATTTCTTGTTTGTAGAAAAGGATCCTAGATCTTCCCTGAGTTCCAAAGAGCAGATTAAAGCAGTTACTAAAGAGTAAAGTGAGGGAACATAGAAGCAAAGGAAAAGCAAGCCCAACATAATCTTTCCCATGATTGTTAACTTAAACTAATGCCTTGATTTATGATCCTAAACTATTGAGATAATGTCCTGTGGCTTCAAACAGCTGGCCCCAAGCAGGCTTAAAATTGATGACATCAGGAGGGTCAATTAAGAACTGAAACTCCTGAACCATCTCGAAGACTCTAAGTAAATAATAAAATGCCTCAACCATTGTTTTTGCATCTCCTAGAAAGAAGTTAAGGATCACCAGACCATGATTTACTAGTTTGCTTTGCAGGAACAAGATCAATTACAATCACCAATGACACATTGTCTCACAAGATGTATCCAGGGAATCTGCAACTGAGGTCTTATCAGGAAGCGAAAATCACAAAGAACCCCTCCCCTTTACCCTTTCTTCCTTTAAAAACCTTGCACCCCAGTATAGCCAGCAAGATGTATTTGAGATAAGCCTAGGTCTCCTATCTTCCAGGTTGGTGCTGCCCAGACTAACAAATATTTCTCTGCTCCAAACTCCAACTTTTTAATTTGTTTGGCCTAAACTGTGCGCTGGGCACATGAACTTGTGTTCAGCGAGACCATTACTGTTACTGAATCCAAGTTTGTACTGCTCACTGCACGACAGGCCAATAAGTTGAGAGACAAGGTGTTGGAGGCAAAGAATAGCGACTTTATTCAGAAAGTCAGCAGACCAAGAAGATGGTGAACTAGTGTCCCAAAGAACAATCTTACCTGAGTTAGAATTCAGGCTTCTTTTACACTAAAAGGGGAAGAGGGTGTGGCAGGTTGTTGCAGACTTCTTGATGCTGGCCAGACCCCAGAAGGGATGTGATAGTCCGTTGTTCTTGCAACTATCCACAAAGGTCTGGTCACTATGTTCCTGTAAACCTCCAAGACAAACATTATTTTCTGTAATGCAACTTTTTTTTCTCTATGTGAATGAAAAAGTGTTATGACTTTAAAGGTCAAGCCTGGGAGGCAGAGCCTTGAGAAAGGGCTACTATGTATATTTCAGGCTATAGGCAATATTCCTTTACAAAGGTGCAGAGCCAGCATGACTAAGCACAGACAACAGAGCACAAAGTTTAGAGCTAAAGGAGTAGATCCAATATGGAGTCAGATTTTGTCTTCTTGTTACATTACTATGAGGTGTCAATCTTATCTCCTCCCTAGAATTAGGTCAATTACTCTTACTAATATAGTAACTCCAATATGTTACTGCTAATATACTGGACTAAAGAACCCCAAATGACCAGATGAGAGCTATAACGTTAGGTCTAGTGAAATCCTTACTGTGGTCCTAGTAGAATGGTCATCCAGGAACTATGGCCACTAATGAACCTATAGTAGTGATGACATATTTAAGATCATTTAAAAATCAAAATAGAGTAACTGTGGTTCAGGCATCCAAAATGAAGCTGAGTGGCCATTGTGGATACGGTTTCAGACACATTCCAAAATTACTGAGAACTTGAAATTTCTCTGAACTGTATCAAACTCAAGGACACCACCAGGGCTTTTTTAAAACAATATCTGCTAACATCTGCTAGCTGCAACCTTGTAGTCTCCAAGTCCTTGTCCCCACCTTTTTCAACTACGTAATTATTTCCAACTCCAACTGATCCTTTCTTAACAAACACCCTTACTTCTTGACAGCTCCAATCCTAATTCTTGACAAACCTAATTTTTGCGGGTTTTTGCCTTTACAAACCTCCCCATTTTTTAGTCCAGCAGAGCACAATTCAAGTGCTTCTTGGGTCTGTGTCTCCTGGGCTGCAATCCTAACAAGCATCAAGTAAACACATTGTCTGCCTCAACCAGGTCTCTGTTCTTAACATTCTTGGTTAACACCAGTGAAGAAAGGGTGCACAGTTTGTTCTCAAAAGGTCCCTGAAAGTGGTAATGAGAAGGACCACTCCTACTACCAACCCTTGAATTCTCTACCTCTCAGAGCACAACAGCACTCAATGGCTGTTGACTCAAATACCACATCTTAGAGAACAGCACTCCAGCCCCACAAGGTGTTGCATTTAAGCATGTAAGTGTGCATTTAAGAGTTCTTTCCAATTTTCTATCAGGCTTGAAAGTTTCAGCGTGCTAAAGTATATGGCAGAACTAGCGGATAACATGGCCATATACCCATACTATCACTTCTTTTTTATTAAGCAGGTCAATTGCCCATAGAGGTATTATGTGAGATCCTATGTCAGTAAAACAGACATTGTCTGAGTCCTCAAATAGTAGGTTAAGGCATTGCAGATAGGAATAAATAACTTATCCCCAGACTATGCATCAATTTTGGTAAGGATAAATTGCTGTCACCTCCAGTTTGGAAGTGTTTCATTGCAATCAGATTGAAACCAAATGGCTGTTTGATGTCTCTTCAAAGGATGGTATGATACTATGAGCTCAGACTCAATCAGCTCGATCAGTCTCTGAGACAGAACCCAAGCTGTTTAGCCCATGAATAAACTATAGCCTAGAAAACATAGCTACTTCATTCATGGACTCACTGTGCAATCACTGGGTGACTAATATCCAGCTGATTGTTCGATGCCATGCCCAACGTGCATCTTCTCTAATAGGTATTTACTTGAGACAAACAGATTCAGGTTGGGCCCATTTCCATAGGTTTATACACATGCTTCTTCCCCAGACTTCTCCATCTCTGAATTTCTAATCATGTTCCTCTAAGCCCCTGCCTAACCAATCAAGCCATTTACCATTGCCAAGGAGTCCATGCATATACTTTCTTCAGTCCACTTTTCTCTAAATTAATTGATGATTAAGTCCATTTCTTGAAGCTCTGCCCACTGGGAAGATTCCCCTCCCTCATTATCACCTTTCAGCACTACAGTGCAGCCTTAGTCAGGCTGCACTGCAGTGCAGTCCATTTTCAACCCACATCAACTACCATGCTCCTAAATACATGAACAAGGCCTGAGGCTTTCCCTTCTCCATCAGATCAAGTAGTATGTGAGTACAGTAGAAAAAAAGGAGAAAAAAAGATAAGTAATGACTGAAAAACCTTTCCAAATTGGTGAAAAACAGGAACCTACAATCCAAGAAGCTCAGTGAAGCCCAAGCAGGATAAATATAAAGAAAACCACATCCAGGCACGTTATAGTCAGATTGCTGAAAATGAAAGATAAAGTCTTGAAAGAAACAATGTGGGAGAGGGCAAACAAATACATACAGAGGAACAATGATAATCATGATGTCTAGTTTCTCATCATAAATGATGGATGTCAGAAAACAATGAAAAGATATTTTAAAGTAGTTGAAAGACTGTTGGATGGAAGATGGCCATATCTTTATCACCCTCTTCAAGGAGAGATGGAGTTTATTTCAATTACCCTTGAAGGTGTGCTGGCTCTGTGCCTGCTTAGCCAATACAATATGCATGACGTGACACTGTGCCAGTTCTGGGTCTAGCCTTTAAGAGGATTGGCAGGTTGTGCCTCCTTTTCCTGGAACATTTGCTTCCCTTCAGAACCCAGCTGCCATGCAGTGAAAAGCCCAAGCTGAAATGGAGGTCATGTGTAAACACTCCAGTCAGCAGCCCCAGCTGAGCTCCCAGCACAAAGCCAACAACAACAGCCAGCCATGAAAGTGAGTTACCTTGGATTTTTCAACCCATTTGTGCACCCAGACTAGTGTATCTCTGTCTGACTTCACATGGATCAGAAGAAGCACCCAGATGATTCCAGTCAACCCACAAAATCATGAAATATAATAAAATGCTTTCCTTTTAAAAGGCCTTAAGTTTCATGGTTGTTTGTTACACAGTGTCAAATAAAAAACAAATATGGACTTAGTAGGAAGACACTTTATTCTAAATGATTATTGCAAGGAGAGGAGGGAGAGACTATAGCAATAGAAAGAATACTTTGACCATAAGATCTGCAAGCATCTCAACGGTCAGGTAAAGGATTTTTCTTTCATAGAGAGGAGTAAACAGGCTAGAAAGAATAGGGTGTAGGGACTTGGTATGGAAAAGTGGTATGATCAGATAATGATTTACCCTGAGGCCAGCCTGTTTCCCAAGCTCTTAAGAAGAGACTATATGCTGGTACAGGGATGTGGAGGAATGAGAGAATCTTACCCAAGTTTAGTTAACAAGCATTTTGTTATGATTGATCAGTGGGGACAAACAGCTTAGTTAATAATTCATGAAGCAGAAAGCAGGAATTTGGAGCATCCATGACTGCCATTATCATAGGTAAAAGGGGGATATTCATGAGTCTTACCTAGGTCATATGAGAAAGAGTGTTCTGTGTAGTAAGCCATCTTCCTGAACACAGAACACTGTGTTCAGGAGATTCCTTTAACCACTGTTTTCCAGGAGTACAGGACTAGGTAAAATTCAACATCATCAGTAAAAATATTTAATGAAAACAACTGCCAACCCAGAATTCTATATCCAGGAAAAATGACCTTCAAAAATGAGGGCAAAATACAGACATTCCAATGAAATAAAGCTGTGAGAATTTATTGCAGTTGGCCTATAGTATAAGAAATGCTAAAAGAAAGTCCTGAGGCTGAGTAGAAATGATACTAGATAGAAACTCTGATCTACAGGAAGGAATGAAGAGGTGAGGCAAGGGTAAGTTAAAATACATTGAGTAAAAGAAGCCTGTGGGAATGGTGGTTGCCTAGAAGGGACAAGAAGAACATTTCCAGGATAAGGGAAATGTTATAACATCTTGTTTGGTGTGTTGGTTACATTTCTCAAAATGTATTGAATTGTACAAGTAATATTTTTGTTTTACTGTGAATAAATTTTAGCTTAATTTTAAAAAATTAAAAATAAATTTCAACTTCTATCTCATATATAAAAATAAGTTAATAAAGGAAAGGTAAATTTTTAGAGTTTTAGAAAATATTTTCATGACCTCAGAGTAGGAAAGGACAAAAAAAAACAGTAATCATACAGGGAGAGATGATAAATTTGTTCCCCTTAAATTAAGAACATCTAGTCAGGCAGACCTTCAAGATGGCAGTGGAGTAAAATGTGAAGATCACCTCCCTCCCCACAAATACATCAAAAATACATCTATATGTGGAACAACTCCTACAGAACACCTACTGAACATTGGCAGAAGACCTCAGACTTCCAAAATGGCAAGAAAATCCCCACAGACCTAGGTAGGGCAAAGAAAACAGAAAAAAAAAAAAAAAAAAAAAAAGGAATAAAGACAAGACCTGCACCTCTTGGAGGGACCTGTGAAAGAGGAAAAGTTTCCACACACTAGGAAGTCCCTTCACTGGTGGGGACAGGAGGTGGGTGTGGGGGAAGCTTCAGAGCCATGGAAGAGAGTGCAGCAACAGGGGTGCAGAGGGCAAAGTGGAGAGATTTACACACAGCGGATCAGTGCCAACCAGCACTCACCAGCCCAAGAGGATTGTCTGCTCACCCGCTGGGGCAGGTGGGGGCTGGGAGCTGAGGCTCAGGCATCAGAGGTCAGAACCCAGGGAGAGGACTGGGATTGGCTGCATGAAGGCAGCCTGAAGGGGTTTAGTGTACCACACCTAGATGGGAGGGAGTCTGGGAAAAAGTCTAGACCTGCTGGACAGGCAAGAGACCATTATTTTGGGATGCACGAGCAGGGGGGTTTCCTGCTCTATGTGCCCACAGATGGCAGAACACCGCCTGAGTGAGACCCAGAGACGGGTGAGAGCTACAGCTATCATCTTGGACCCCAGAGGTGGGCACAGACCACTACCGCTGCTGCCGCTGCCACTAAGGGTCCTGTGTGCAAGTGCAGGTCACTACCCCCACTCTCCCAGGACCCTGTGCAGCACACCACTGCCAGGGTCCCATGATCAAGGGTGAACTTCCCCGGGAGAACATATGGCGCACCTCAGGCTGTTATAACTTCACACCGACCTCTGCCGCCACACACACTGCCCACACATCCCAACTGTGACTGCCGTATCCCCCCTCCCTTGTCTGAGTGGGCAAAAGAGCCCTAATCACCCGCTACTTAAACCCCTTCCTGTCTGGGTGGTGAACAGACATCTGAGGGCAGCCTACACAGAGACGGGGACAAAAACAATGCAGAACCCCAGGAGCTGTGTGGGCAAAGAAGAGAAAGGGAAATCTCTGCGTGCAGCCTCAGGAACAGTGGATTAAATCCCTGAAATTGGCTTGGTAAACCCTGCATCTGTGGAATACCTGAATAGACAAGTGTTCCCAAAATTGAGGCGGTGGACTTTGGGGGCAACTGTAGACTTGGGGTTTCCTTTTTGCCTTGAATTTGTTTTCATTTTTATGTTTATCTTAGTTTAGATTTTAGTGTTTGTTTTCATTTGTAGGTTTGTTTATTGGTTTGGTTGGTCTCTTCCTTTTTTCTCTCTCTCTTTTTGTGAGTGTGTGTGTGTATGTTTCCTTGTGTGATTTTGTCTGTTTAGTTTTGTTTTACAATTTGTCTTGGGATTCTGTCTGTTCATTTTCTTTCTTTTCTTTTTGTGAGTGTGTGTGTGTATGTTTCTTTGTGTGATTTTGTCTGTTTAGTCTTGCTTTTACCATTTATTTTAGGGCTCTGTCTGCTTTTTTTTTTCCTTCCTTTTCTTCTGTGCCAGGCCCCTGGCAGGGTCTTGGGACTCTGGCCAGGTGTTGGGCCTGAGCCTCCAATGTAGGAGAGCTGAGTCCAGGACATTGGACCAAAAGAGACTTCCCAGCCCCATGTATTAATAATTGGCATGAACGCTCCCAGAGATCTCTCTCTCAACACTAAGACCCAGCTCCACCCAATGGCCAGCAAGCTACAGTGCTGGATGCCCCATGCCAAACAACTAGCAAGACAGGAACACAACCACACCCATTAGCAGAGAGGCTGCCTAAATTCATACTAAGTTCATAGACACCCCAAAACACACTACTGGACACGGCCCTGTGCAGCAGAGGGATACGATGCAGCCCCATGCACCAGTACACAGGCACCAGCCCAGCCCCAACAAGGAAGCCTACACAAGCCACCAAACCAACCTCACTCACTGGAGGCACACACCAAAAATAAGGGGAACTAAGAACCTGCAGTCTGCGAAAACGAGACCATAAACACAGTAAGTTAAAAAAAAATGGGAAGACAGAGAAATATGCAGCTGATGAAGGAGCAAGGCAAAACCCCACCAGACCAAACAAAGAAGAGGAAACAGGCAGTCTACCTGAAAAACAATTCAGAGTAATGATAGTAAAGATGATCCAAAATTTCGAAAATAGAATGGAGAAAATACAAGAAAACGTTAACAAGGACCTTGAAGAAAGAAAGACCAAACAAACAATGAACAACACAATAAATGAAATTTAAAATACTCTAGAAAGAATCAATAGTAGAACAAGTGAGGCAGAAGAACAGATAAGTGACCTGAAAGATAGAATAGTGGAAATAACTGCCACAGAGCAGAATAAAAAAAAAAAAAAAAAAAAGGAAGAGATTTGAAGACAGTTTCAGAGAACTCTGGGACAACATTAAACACACCAACATTCTAATTATAGGGGCCCCAGAAGAAGAAGAGAAAAAGAAAGGGTCTGAGAAAATATTTGACGAGATTATAGTCAAAAACTTCCTTAACATGGGAAAGGAAATAGTCACTCAAGTCCAGGAAACGCAGAGAGTCCCATACAGGATAAACCCAAGGAGAAACAGGCCAAGACACATATTAATCAAATTAATGAAAATTAAATGCAAAAAAAAATTTAAGCAGCAAGGGAAAACCAACAAATAACATACAAGGGAATCCCCATAAGGTTAACAGGTCATCTTTCAGCAGAAACACTGCAAGCCAGAAGAGAGTGGCATGACATATTTAAAGTGATGAAAAGGAAGACCTTACAACCAAGATTACTCTACCCAGCAAGGATCTCATTCAGATTTGAAGGAGAAATTAAAACCTTTACAGACAAGCAAAATTAAGAGAATTGAACACCACAAAACCAGCTTTACAACAAATGATAAAGGAACTTCTCTAGGCAGGAAACACAAGAGAAAGAAAGACATACAAAAATAAACACAAAACAATCCTAACAATGTTAATGGGAAGATGCATAAAGATAATTACCTTTAATGTAAATAGATTAAAAGGTCTCACCAAAAGACATAGACTGGCTGAATAGATACAAAAACAAGACCCATGTATTTGCTGTCTACAAGAGACCCACTTCATACCTAGGAACACATACAGACTGAAAGTGAGGGGATGGAAAAAGATATTCCATGCAAATGGAAATCAAAATAAACCTGGAGCAGCAGTACTCATATCAGACAAAATAGAATTTTTAAAAAAGACTATTACAAGAGACAAAGAAGGACACTACATAATGATCAAGGGATCAATCCAAGACGAAGATATGACAATTGTACATATGTATGCATACAACAGAGTAACACCTCAAGACATAAGGCAAATGCTAACAGCCATAAAATGGGAAATTGACAGTAACAAAATAATAGTAGGGGATTTTAACACCCCATTACACCAGTAGACAGATCATCCAAAGCAAAAATAAATAAGGAAACACAAGCTTTAAATGACACATTAGGCCAGATGGACTTAATTGATATTTCTAGGACATTCCATCCAAAAGCACCAGAATAGAATTTCCTCTCAAGTGCACATGAAACATTCTCCAGGATAGATCATATCTTGGGTCACAATTCAAGCGTCGGCAAATTTGAGAAAATAGAAATCATATCAAGTATCTTTTCCGACCACAACGCTATGAGACTAGATATCAATTACATGAAAAAATCTGTAAAAAATACAAATGCATGGAGGTTAAACAACACGCTACTAAATAACCAAGATATCACTGAAGAAATCAAAGAGAAACTTAAAAAACCTAGAAAAAAAATGACAGTGAGATCAAAGCGACCCAAAACCTATGGGATGGAGCAAAAGCAGTTCTAACAGGGAAGTTTAGAGCAATAAAATCCTACCTCAAGAAACAAGAAAAATCTCAAATAAACTCATAAAGATCAGAGCAGAAATAAATGAGATAGAAACAAAGAAAACAATAACAAGGATCAATAAATCTAAAAGCTGCTTCTTTGAGAAGATAAACAAAATTGATAAACCATTAGGCAGACTCATCAAGAAAAAGAGGGAGAGGACTCAAATCAATAAAATTAGAAATGGAAAAGGAGGAGTTACAACAGACACCGCAGAAATACAAAGCATTCTAAGAGACTGCTACAAGCAACACTATGCCAATAAAATGGACAACTGGGAAGAAATGGGCAAATTCTTAGAAAGGTATTAACTTCCAAGACTGAACCAGGAAGAAATAGAAAATATGAACAGACCAATCACAAGTAATGAAATTGAAATTGTGATTAAAAATCTTCCAACAAACAAAAGTCCAGGAACAGATGACTTCACAGGCGAATTCTACCAAAAATTTAGAGAAGACCTAACACCCAGCCTTCTCAAACTGTTTCAAAAACTTGCAGAGGAGGGGACACTCCCAAACTCATTCTATGAGGCCACAGTCACCATGATATGAAAACCAGACAAAGATACTACAAAAAAAGAAAATAACAGATGAATATCACTGAAGAATATAGATGCAAAAATCCTCAACAAAATACTAGCAAGCAGAATCCAACAACACATTAAAAGGATCATACACCATGGTTAAGTGGGATTTATCCCACGGATGCAAGGACTCTTTAAAAAATGAAATAAATCAATGTGATAGACCATATTAACAATTTAAAGAAGAAAAACCATATGATCATCTCAATAGATCCAGAAAACCCTCTGACAAAATTCAACACCCATTTAGGATAAAAACTCTCCAGAGAGTGGGCATAGAGGGAACCTACCTCAACATAATAAAGGCGATATACAACAAACCCACAGCAAACATCATTCTCAATGGTGAAAAACGGAAAGCATTTCATGTAAGATCAGGAACAAGACAAGGATGTCCACTCTCACCACTATTATTCAGCATAGTATTGGAAGTCCTAGCTACGGTAAGCAGAGATGAAAAAGAAATAAAAAGAATACAAATAGGAAAAGAAGATGTAAAACTGTCACTGTTGCAGATGACGTGATACTATACATAGAGAATCCTAAAGATGCTACCAGAAAACTACTAGAACTAATCAATGAATTTGGTAAAGTTGCAGGATACAAAATTAATGCACAGAAATCTCTTGCATTCCTATACACTAATGACAAAAAATCTGAAAGAGAAATAAAGGAAACACTCCCATTTACCACTGCAACAAAAAGAATAAAATACCTGGGAATAAACCTACTTAGGGAGACAAAAGACCTGTAGGCAAAAAACTATAAGACACTGATGAAAGAAATTAAAGATGATACAAACAGATGGAGAGATATACCATGTTCTTGGATTGGAAGAATCAACATTGTGAAAATGACTATACTACCCAAAGCAATCTACAGATTCAATGCAATCCTTATGAAACTACCACTGGCATTTTTCACAGAACTAGAAAAAAACTTTCACAATTTGTATGGAAACACAAAACACCCCAAATTGCCAAAGCAATCTTGAGAAAGAAAAATGGAGCTGGAGGAATCAGACTCCCTGACTTGAGACAGTAATCAAGACAATATGGAACTGGCACAAAAACAGAGATACAGATCAATGGAACAGGATAGACAGCCCAGAGATAAACCGACACAACTATGGTCAACTAATCTATGAAAAAGGAGGCAAGGATATACAATGGAGAAAAGACAGTCTCTCAAATAAATGGTGCTAGGAAAACCTGAGAGCTACATGTAAAAGAATGAGATTAGAACACTCCCTAACACCATACACAAAAATAAAATCAAAATGGATTAGAGACCTAAATGTAAGACCGGACACTATAAAACGCTTAGAGGAAAGCATAGGAAGAACACTCTTTGACATAAATCATAGCAAGATCTTTTTTGATCCACCTCCTAGAGTAATGGAAATAAAAACAAAAATAAACAAATGGGAATTAATGAAACTTAAAAACTTTTGCAAAGCAAAGGAAACTACAAAAAAGAAGAAAAGACAACCCGCAGAATGGGGGAAAATATTTGCAAATGAATCAACAGACAAAGGATTAATCTCCAAAATATATAAACAGCACATGCAGCTCAATATCAAAAAAACAAACAACCCAATCCAAAAACGGGCAGAAGACCTAAATAGACATTTGTCCAAAGAAGACATACAGATCGCCAAGAAGCATATGAAAAGTTGGTCAACATCACTAATTATTATAGAAATGAAAATCAAAACTACAATGAGGTATCACCTCACACCAGTTAGAATGTGTGTCATCAGAAAATCTACAAACAAGAAATGCTGGAGAGGGTGTAGAGAAAAGCTAACCCTCTTGCACTGTGGGTCAGAATGTAAATTGATACAGCCACTATGGAGAACAGTATGGAGCGTGCTTTAAAAACTAAAAATAGAATAATCATATGACCCAGCAATCCCACTACTGAGCATATACCCAGAGAAAACCATAATTCGAAAAGACACATGCACCCCAATGTTCACTGCAGCACAATTTACAATAGTCAGGTCATAGAAGCAACCTAAATGCCCATCGACAGACGAACGGATAAAGATGTTGTACATATGTACAATGGAATATTATTCAGCCATAATAAGGAATGAAATTGGGTCATTTGTAGAGGCACGGATGAATCTAGAGTCTATCATACAGAGTGAAGTAAGTCAGAAAGAGAAAAACAAATTTCATATATTAACGCATATATGTGGAACCTAGAAAAATGGGACAGATGAACCGGTTTGCATGGCAGATATTGGGACACAGATGTAGAGTACAAATGTATGGACACCAAGGGGGGAAAGAAGCAGGAGTGTGTGGTTATGCTGTGATGAATTGGGAGATTGGGATTGACATATATACACTAATATGTATAAAATGGATAACCAATAAGAACCTGCTGTATACAAAAATAAAATAATATTCCAAAAAAATCAAAAGATACATCCTATCGTGTGAACCATGAAAATTATATAGAATTTGAATTTTAGTGCAGGTTAATAAAATTTGATTGGAACTAAAAAAAAAAAATCTACCAACAAAAAAATACCCAGGACCAGATGCCTTCACAGGTGAATTCTATCAAAGATTTAAGAAGAGTTAACACCAATCCTTCTCAAACTCTTCCAAAATATAGCAGAAGGAGGAACACTCCCAAACTCATTCGACAAGGCCACCATTACCCTGATACCAAAACCAGAAAAAGATGTCACAGAAAAAGAAAACTATAGGCCAATATCACTGATGAACATAGATGTAAAAATCCTCAACAAAATACTAGCAAGCAGAACCCAAAAGCACATGAAAAGGATCCTACATCATTATCAAGTGGCGTTTATCCCAGGAATGCAAGGATTCTTCAATATATGCAAAGCAATCAATGTGGTTCACTATATTAACAAACTGAAGAATAAAAACCATATGATAATCTCAAAAGATGCAGATAACCTTCGGACAAAACTCAACACCCATTTATGATAAAACTCTCCAGAAAGTGGGCATAGAGGGAACCTACCTCAACATAATAAAGGCCATATATGACAAACCCACAGCCAACGTAATTCTCAATGGTCAAAAATGGAAACCATTTCCTCTAAGATCAGGAACAAGACAAGGGTGCTCACTCTCACCACTATTATTCAACATAATTTTGGAAGTTTTTGCCATAGCCATCAGAGAAGAAAAAGAGATAAATGTAATCCAAATCAGAAAAGGGGAAGTAAAACTGTCACTGTCTGCAGATGACATGATACTATATAGAGAGAATCTTAAAGATGTTACCAGAAAACTACTAGAGCTCATCAATGAATTTGGTAAATAGTAGGATACAAAATTAATGAACAGAAATCTCTTGCATCCCTATACACTAACAACAAAAATTCCAAAAGAGAAATTAAGGAAACTCTCCCGTTTACCATTGCAACAAAAAGAGTAAAATACCTAAGAATAAACCTACCTAAGGAGACAAAAGACCTGTATGCAGAAAACTATGACACTGATGAACGTAATTAAAGATGATACAAACAGATGGAGAGATATACCATGTTCTTGGATTGGAAGAATCAACATTGTGAAAATGACTATACTACCCAAAGCAATCTACAGATTCAATGCAATCTCTATCAAACTACCAGTATCATTTTTCACAGAACTAGAACAAAAAATTTTACAGTTTATATAGAAACACAAAAGACCCTGAATAGCCAAAGCAATCCTGAGAAAGAAAAACGGAGCTGGAGGCATCAGGCTCCCTGACTTCATACTATACTACAAACCTACAGTAATCAAGACAGCATGGTACTGGCACAAAAACAGAAATATAGATCAATGGAACAGGATAGAAAGCCCAGAGATAAGCCCACACACATATGGTCACTACATCTTGGACAAAGGAGGACAGAACATACAATGGAAAAAAGATATCCTCTTCAATAAGTGGTGCTGGGAAAATTGGACAGCTACATGTAAACTAATGAAATTAGAACACTTCCTAACATCATACACACAAATAAACTCAAAATGGATTAAAAACCTAAATGTAATGTCAGACACTATAAAACTCTTAGAGGAAAACACTCTATGACATAAATCACAGCAAGATCCTTTTTGACCCACCTCCTAGATTAATGGAAATAAAAACAAAAATAAAGAAATGGGACCAAATGAAACTTTAAAACTTTTACACAGTAAAGGAAACCATAAACAAGATGAAAAGACAGCCCTCAGAAGGGGAGAAAATATTAGCAAATGAAGCAACTGACAAAGGAGTACTCTCAAAAATTTACAAGCAGCTCATGCAGCTCAATATCTAAAAAACAAACAACCCAATCCAAAAATGGGCAGAAGACCTAAATAGACCTTTCTCCAAAGAACATTTACAGATTGCCAAAAAACACATGAAAAGATGCTCAACATCACTAATTATTAGAAAAATGCAAATTGAAACCCCAGTGAGGTATCACCTCACACCGCTCAGAATGGCCTTCATCTAAATATCTAAGAACAGCAAATGTTGGAGAGGGTGTGGAGAAAAGGGAACCCTCATGCACTGCTGGTGGGAATGTAAATTGATACAGCCACCATGGAGAACAGTATGGAGGTTCCTTAAAAAACTACAAATAGAACTACCATACGACCCAGCAATCCCACTACTGGGCATATACCTTGAGAAAACCATAATTCAAAAAGAGACATGTACCCCAATGTTCATTGCAGCATTATTTACAATAGCCAGGACATGAAACAAGCTAAATGTCTATCAACAGACGAATGGTTAAAGATGATGTGGCTCATATATACAATGGAATATTTCTCAGCCATAAAAGGAAACGAAATTCAGTTATTTGTAATGAGGTGGATGGACCTAGTGTCTGTCATACAGAGTGAAGTAAGTCAGAAAGAGAAAAACAAATACTGTATGCTAATGCATATACATGGAATCTAAAACAAAATGGTTCTGATGAGCATAGTGGCAGGACAGTAATAAAGATGCAGATGTAAAGAATGGACTTGAGGACATGGAGTGGGGGAAGGGGAAGCTGAGACAAAGTAAGAGAGTAGCATTGACATATATACACTACCAAATGTAAAATAGATAGTTAGTGGGAAGCAGCTGCATAGCACAGGGAGATCAGCTGTGTGCTTTTTGACCACCTAAAGTGGTGGGGTAGGGAGTGTGGGAGAGAGGCTCGAGAGGGAGGGGATATGGGGATATATGTATACATACTGATGATTCACTTTGTTATCCAGCAGAAACTAAACCAACATTGTAAAGCAATTATACTCCAATAAAGATGTTAAAAAAATAAAAAAGAACTTTTAGTCAGGATACCATAAAGAGAAGACAAGCCACAGGGTATCCAGTATATATGAAAAACTACTGATAAACTAACATTAGTGGAACAACATGCTGATGTACTGCCAAGTAGTATAAATATATAAAACAGTACTCATCTGCATTAACAATCAGGCCAATAATTACAAAATAAATTATATCAGTACAAACTCATCAGATTGGCAAAAAGAAGCTAAAAATCTGACAAAATTAAGTGTTGGAGGAGATAGTGCTAAGGCATTATAAATTAGCACAATCACTTTGGAACTATTTGGAATTATCTAATAAAGTTAAAGATGTGAATACCTTATAATTACACATTTCTACTCTTTATAAATATGTTCCAATAAAAGTCTCACATGAGGATATATATAAAAGAATATTAGTAGCATTACTGTTCATAATGTTCATCAGCAGTAGAATAGATAAATAATGATGTTTTCATACAGTGGGATATTACATAACAAAGACATTTTGTGAAAGCAGCTCACATAGCAATATGAATATGCCTCCCCAAAAAATATTGAGTGAAAGAAAAAAGAATATATAACTGTTCCATTTATATAGCTTGATAACTGACAAACTAAACAATATTTTTTAGGTAAGTATGTGTAAATGATTAAAAACTATGAAGAAAAACAGCAAAATGATTATAATAGAAGCCAGGATAGTGCTTACCTTTAGGCATAGGAAGGGTGTTTTTTTCTGGACACATGGAGTTCTTCTAAGATCTTACACTGAGCATATGTGTTTTATGTATACTTCTGCATATATGATACATTCCAAAAAAATTTTTAATGAACATGTGTGGTATATTATATTGACCATGGCCATGAGTTTTGCCATTGTTTTAGAGCAAATAGCTTTATTGTACTTCAAAACCTATTGGGAGTTGGTTAATATCTGCATGTTAGTATTAGAAGATAACTGTCTTTCATACAGAAATAAAATTAGGAAACCATCTTGGTCATTGTAACACAACTAAAATAACTGAATCCAGAGATGATAATTAACTTGCCCAATGTAGAATAACTAGTGACAGGGACTAGACTAAACTCCCACCAATTGGGACAAGGAGATATTCACTCATTGACATTAATCCTGAGAAAGTCTCTAAAGTCAGGTATTATATCTTGTCCATACTAATAAAGGGTTCTTTACACTTGGAATATTGTGTATCCTTTGCCCTAGCTGCTTGCCCATATCGTAGATCATTTGATGTATCATGTTAACCCATCCAAACAAATGCCATACATTTGCAGTTTCTTAGGGAACCAAATAGTTTTTACCTAAACAGAATATGATTGGAAAAGAAAAAAATATTGCTCTGCATTTCAACTTACTCAAATAAGGAATTCTTCCTATAACTCATTATCTTCCCCACATGAGAGGGACATGAATTTTTTTAACCTTAGTTTGATTTTTTTTCTAACTCACTGTTTCTCAAATGTTGTCTTTAGACTCATTCACATCAAAACCAATTGGAACCTGAAACATTAAAAATGTAGGTACTTAAACTTTAGCCTGGCCATAGCATAGTCTAGTAGAATCCTTGAGGAAGAAACTCAAAAATCTTCATTTTAAACAAGCTCTCCAGCTGATTTTTATGCTCAATAAATTGGTAGAGTTCTACCCAAGTATATTTTCTAGGAACTCATGATTTATTACTTTAATCTGATGTTTTATTATTTAATGCCTTTGATGACAAAGCAGCAGAACTTTCTTGTGATATTATTTATTGTATGTGTCACACTTAAACAAAGAAAATTTGATCTTATTCAATCTTATACCTGTCTCCCTTTTTAAAAATCCTAGTGCTGTAGCTGCATAGAAGCATAGTTTGTCACAGTTGCAGAAACATTAGGGATCAGTTAATTGAACCTCATCATTTATTTTATGGATAAAAAAACAAACCCTAAAGATGGGGACTCACTTGCTAAGGTCATACAAAGAGTTAGTGTCTGGTCCCATACCTTGGCCTAAGAACAATGATTTTCTTTTTTTTTTTTTTTCCGGTACACGGGCCACTCACTGCTGTGGCCTCTCCCGTTGCGGAGCACAGGTTCCGGACGCGCAGGCTCAGCGGCCATGGCTCACGGGCCCAGCCGCTCCGCGGCATGTGGGATCTTCCCGGACCGGGGCACGAACCCGCGTCCCCTGCATCGGCAGGCGGACTCCCAACCACTGCGCCACCAGGGAAGCCCTGATGTTCTTTTTAAAGCATGAGTGTGTACAAAATCTAGTAGGTGATATGCAATGGCGAAAATAGGGTCTTTGTATGAGTTTTGTGGGAAGACTGTGACTTGATTTTAAAAGGTATTTAACTTTTATTCATTAATTCCATTATATGAACTTTTTAGGATAAATTATATAATATTTCACTTGATCAATGTACTATAATAAATTGTAGTTTCACTATGTTTTATTTCTACCTTAATTCATTCTAAAAAGAAGTTGTCTGTTTACAGAAAAAAATATATACATAGGATGCCAAGATTTAAAATAGCTGAGACAATTATGGCTTATTTTCATTTGCTCTGTCATTAGAAAAAGAGATTTGGAGTCTACCTAAATAATCTCTAGGATTCCAACTTTATAACTTTAGTCAAGATGTTCTGTAAATGGAGAGGAGAGAGGGGAATGGGATGTGTTAAAAAGTGGCTTTCTCTTTCATTATTTCTCAAAGATTGAGAACAAAAAGAAAAAAATTTGTAGGCATATTATTTCTTCTCAGTGTACTGCAATTGGGCTTCTGTACCTATCACTTAGATGCTGTTCTTGTCTGGGACAGTAATAACTTCCTAGACATCGAATCCTAAAGGTGAGATCTTTTATCCTACTTAATTTATTGGCAGTAGTCAACATATTTGGCCACCCTCTCCTTCTTTAAACATATTCTTTTCTGGGTTTCCATGGTAAGATCCTGTGATGGTTAATTTTACATGTCAATTTGGCTAGGCCATGGTGCCCTGATATTTATTTGGTAAGACAAGTCTACATGTTGCTGCAAAGGTATTTTTAGATGAAATTAATATATAAATCAGTAGATTTGAGATTAATATATAAATCAGTAGATTTTGAGTAAAGCACGTCACTCTCCATAATGCAGGTGGGTCTCATCCAATTAGTTGAAGGCCTTGAGAAAAAAGACTGTGGTTCTCCTAAGGAGGAGGAAATTCTGCCAAAAGACTGCCTTCAGATTCAAGCAGGAATATCAGCTCTTTCCTTGGGTCTTCAACCTGCTGGCTTTGGACTTGCCAGCCTCCACAAATCCACATTCTCTCTCTCTCTCTCTCTCTCTCTCTCTCGCACACACACACACACACACACACACACACACACACACACACACACACACAATAAT
>NC_041227.1:107146979-107160620 GCF_002837175.3 Physeter macrocephalus | reverse complement strand
CTCTCTCTCTCTGTCTCTCTCGCACACACACACACACACACACACACACACACACACACACACACACACACAATAATATATAAACTCTTCTGTTTTTCTGCAGACCCCTGAGTAATGCACACTCCTTCCCACTCTGTTGGCCACAACCATTCAGTTTCTTTGTCGGCTCCTCTTCCTGTCTGGCTTCCAAAATGTTAGTGTGCCCAGGACCCACTTCTCTGTCAACATGTTCTCTCCAGGAGACAGCTGCCTATTCCAGGGTTTTAAATATTATATAAACACTAAAGACACTCAGATCTCCAGCCTTGATCTCTTTCTAGAACTCCAGGGGACAAGTTGATCCATCCAATAGGTATTGCAAAATTAACATGGCCAAAAACAAACTCTTGATTTCCTCCTCCAGACCTGCTGCTTGCCCAGGGTTTTCTCTCCCAATAAAAGGAAAAATCTTTCACATGTTGCCTTCCCTCATTCCTAACATCTAATCCATAAACAAGTTCCATCAACTCTACATGCAAACATATTTCCTATCTGTGCCCTTTTCTGCGAATTTCTGTCATCTCTTGGCTGAATTTTTCCATAGACCCCTAAATTATCTCTTCCGGCTTCCAATTATTCATTCTACACACAAAGCAAGCTGAGTAATCATGTTCTCAGTGATAAATGATAAATCAAATGATGTTAATCCCTTACTTAAAAGCCTCCGATGGCTTCTGATTTCATATAAAGTAAAAACCAAGCTCTTTACCATAAAGTAACTGGCCCTTGCCCAGCTCTTTGACCTTTTCTCTACCATTCTGCATTGTCTTCTACATTCCAGCATTCTTTCTCTATTTTTAAAAGCAGGCTTGCTTCCCTCTAAAGCCTTTGTTAGAGTGGTCCCCTTTGCTCAGAATGCTTCTTTTGCCATATCTCCACATGCTTGAACTTCCATTTAAACCTTAGTTTAAATATTAGCTCTGCAATGCGGCCATCCTTGACCACCCAATCTTTAATAATCACCCAGTCTCTCCCTGTCATGTCACTGCTTGAATTCTCTGCATAGCACATAACACTCTGATATTTTCCCTTTGTTTTTAATGTTTATATTTCCATTTTCCCCATTTAGACGCAAGTTCATGAGCAGAGACCTTGTTCATCTTTTTCACAGCATTATCCCAGGTACCCAGGACAATATCTAACTTGGATCACATAGCCAATAAAGAAGAATGAAGTAAAAAAAGCATAGGTGGCACAATGTTAACAGTTGGTAATTTGAGAAAATGGAAATACAGATATTTGTTATATCATATTTTTAGCTTTTCTGTATTTTAGAATATTTCAGAATTGTGTGTAGATAGAGGTATAATTTGAAGAATCATTTGAAAGAAGCAGCTTGTCTTATCTTACTGCCAGAACTTGTCACCCTGAACTGGAATGTAACTACTGAAAGAAAGAGCTGTGTTAGTGATGCTGCATGAAGTCTAGACTGAAAATTAGGAGCTGGGGCTTTTGCAGTTTCTATCTAAAGATAGATGGTACACTTCCTAGAGCCCTTACAGACTGAGAAGGGTCACCCCCCCTACTGCCTTACAGTTTTGCATAAAGTTGAGAAATGCATGGGGTCCATGATAATTAGATGCAGTGTGTGGAGGATGTTCAGTTGTAGAAGTCTAGCCCAGTGGAGAGAGCACCATCCTCAGGCAAGGTGACCTGGCCTCTTCCAACAGCTAGATGGGGGGTAGGGGATGGGGAAGGCATTCAGAAAGGAACTCTACCTTTGTATGTGTTTGTGTGTGTGTGTGTGTGTGTGTGTGTGTGTGTGTGTGTGTGTCCGTCCATTTTCCTCTTTTACAAAAATGAGGGAGTTAAATAAAACTATCCTTTTTTCTAAATAATTTCAGTTTCAGTTTTCATTACCCCAACATTTTTAGAATTTTATTTAAAAATATCTGTTACTTCAGCCAAAATTTTCAAATCCATAAGGTACATTAATACTGAAATTTTGTAATCTAGACCCTGGCTATTACAATGTATCTGTGGACCAGTAGCACTGGCATACTCCAGGAGCTTTGTAGAGATGGGAATTTTTAAGCCCCACTCTGACCTAATTAATCTGAATCTACACTTTAACAGGCTCCCCAGGTGATTCCTATCCACATTAAGAGGTTAGTGTGCCAATCTACAGCACCTACTACAGGTTTCTGCATGAACTGACTTCACTAGTCAAACCTGCTCAACAAAAACCTGGTGACTTTTAGCACAATGATATTTAAATTTGTACGACACTTTAAATTTTCTTTTATATACATTATTCTGCTAAATCTTCACAACAATGCCATTAAGTTGTTAAGCAGTTCTTATTGTCACCAAATTACTGATGAGAAAAGTGATATTAAGCTGAAATGATATGCCCAAATCACACAGCAAATCATGACAGAGGCTATGAATCTGAGGAATACAGGTCACTGATATTACTGTTAGGATGGGAGATGCCTTAGCAACATTCCCCCAACCCATACAGTTTATATCATGTTAGAGAGAACTGCTAGGGCTGCTGCTCAGTATAGAACCTTAAAATTCCCATAGGTACTGAAAAATAAATCACATTCTCCAAGTCATTCTGAGTTGAGCTAAAAATTCAATTATCACCTCACTAGCTGACATCGTAAATCTACCAATTCCCAGAAACTAAGTGATAACTTTAAAGACACTATTTCCACTGAGCTATGACCTTCTCCTTCTGAAGTTTCTCAGCACAAGCCCTTGGAGCTCTGATTTGAGTTAGAATGTCAAGCAGAAAAACTTGGAGTCATATCCTCACCCTGACTCTTTCTTACTAGATATGACACATAGGTGAATTATTTAGCCTCTTTGAGCCTTAGATTCCACTTCTATAGGCTGGAGATGGTTTACCTGTCTGTAAAGGTATTAGGGAACCATTGACTGAAACCACCCACTTTGGCCAGGCACAGCAATAACCACTTGCATGAGTTGTCTCACAACAGAAGGTCCCCATAGGAACATGGTGCTGCTGCCAAAAACTAATTGGGAGAATTTGGGAGGGCTCAAAAGGAGGCAGGAGATCCAAGCCCATAATATGTCCTGCCAACCTCCCAGAAATGCTCATGCTAGAATCCATCTTGGCTGAGAGATGCATGTTCCACCAAGAAGGACCCTAGGTCAGACCAAATATGGGCACAGGCAAGATGACTGGCCAGAGACAACCTAGAAATTAACCCCATCACCATAAAACCTGAGGCTGTGAGCCACATGGCAGAGCAGTTCTCCTGGTTTCCCTTCCACTGCTGCTCTCTGCCTATGTGCCCCTTTCCAATAAACTCTTTTGCTTTGTCAGCGCATGTGTCTCAGACACTTCATTTCTGAGTGTTAGACAAGAGCCCACTCTCCAGCCCTGGGAGGGGGTCCCCCTTCCGGTAACAAAGGTGTTAGAATCAGAGGAAATAATACATGCACCGTGTTTAACACAGTCTTTAGCTCCCAGTACATAGACCATAATGGTAGGTATTGTTCACCTCTCAAAGAAAGTTTTCTCATTTTCAAATTGGTTATTGAACTGAACAATCTCTAAAGTTCCTCCATTTCTGACATTTGAAAAGTTTAACTCATGCTTACACTTCATGTTTTAACCCTTCATCCAGAATTCAGAGCTTACCCTCATTTAAAAAAGAAAAAAAAATGTTTTGTATGATTGAAATATGAAACTGCTTCCTGATTGAATGAGATTTCAAGAACATGTAGAGGACACAGACTGGAGAAGTTATTATATATCGATTTGAATCCTATAAATTCAGTGACATGGGCCATGCAAAAAAAAAAATAGAAAAGAAAAGAAAAGAAAAAGAAAAATTATGTCCTTTAAATTACTAGAGTTTTTAAACTACTTTTTCTAAACTGGAAGAATGAATATCGATAGACACTGACATTACCTGAAAAGATCGCAAAAATGATAAAAGCTAGAGTAGCAGTGGTATGTATTATATTCTGCAGCATCAGACCTCCCAAAGAACAGGGCAGCTGACTTAAGAGAGGCATCTCCCAGTTGGACTCATCATGTGCTACAAGAAAAACGCATTTATTTATTTACCTTCTTATTTATTTAGATATGAGCCTGCCCTTGAAGATTATAAATATTTTATTCCTAAAAGAAAAGAGAAAGCAGAATAAAAGCCCTACAGCATAGTCACCCTGTGCTCTTTTACTGCAATAGTAATGAGAATGGGGGTCTCCACCTCCACCTCCACTGAGTATAACGTCCTGTAGAAACACTTCCATGTGGGCCTTAAAGATCTACATTTTCTCTTTCTAGATCACTGTTATTGTTCTTATTGTGGCCCAACCGACCCTAAAGGATGAATCAGAATAGTACATAGAACATTTCTTATTCTTTGATCTTAGAGTAGAATTTCAGATTCTTATCTTTAATCGTCTTATATGTTCTTTGAAAAAAAAATAACTTTTTTATTCTTATGGAAAATAAGAGCCAGAAGAAATGATTACATTTCCTCACTGGATATTTGATCATCTTTCTCCAGGAAGATGCCATGGCTCTATCCTCTGTTTTCTAATTGCTTTTTGGCAAAAGTCTAAAAATGTGATAAAGGAAACTAATAACAAAAAATAACCTTCTTTCAGATACCTAAGTATGTATTGTTGGTGTTCTGCACTCAGGGGAACAGATGCCATTGTATATAATTCCACCACCAAATTAAGTTCATCTTTAAGAAACAAAGAAATCTACCACATCTCCTTCCTAACCTAATTCTAAAAAGAATGTGTGTAAAATGAATCAAAAAAAAAAAAAAGATTTCAAGGTCAACTCTGATTTTGCCATTCAATCATTATTTTAATCACCATTTACTGAATGCTCATCCTTTGTCAGAGCTCGGGCTGTGTTTGGAAATAGAATAAATAGAACAAACAAAAAACAAAACAAATCAAATAAACAAACCAAATAATAATAATACCTTTCCTGGTTTCAAGGAGCTAAACTTAAGGGGGAGAGAGAAACATTATGAATCAAAACAAAACCAAACAAAATTATTTAAATAGGAACATATTCAAAATACTTTGAAAATACTAGAAATGATTATATCTTGAGGTTGAGAGGAGGACTAAAAAACCTTCATATAAGGAAGTATACTTTTCTTCACTTTGAGATAACTGGACCCTGTTGCTCTATAATTAAATATATAGACATATCATCTATTTACCCTTTTTTATTCATTAATTCAAATTTACTGAGCATCTGCTTTCATGCATTCCAGGGAGTCAGAATTATTGTAACTCATAGAGTGGGAGTGGTCAGAAGGTCCAAAATAAGTGGTCAAGTCAGAATTTGGTTCCAAAACAATCTCACTTTAAGATCCCCAGATTCTAACATTATGCTATATATTACCTCTAGTATAGCACAGAATAGCTATCCCATTAAAGATTTTCTCAAATTATGGTCCATAGACCCTAGGGCTCCCTAAGGTCATTTTTAGGGGTCCACAAAGGCAAAACTCTTTTCATAACAATACTAAGATGTAATTTGCTATTTTTTGTGTTGCTATTTATACTGATGGTGTGGAAGCACTGGTGGGTAAACTGCTGACACCTTTGCACAAATCAAGACAGGGAGACAAAACTGTACAAGAAGTTATGTTTTCACTGCCACATATACACAGTGAAAAAAAAAAAAGAGACAGTTTTACTTAGAATGTCCTTGGTGAATAAGTATATGTTGCTAGTGTTATTAAATCTTGACCTTTGAGAATATACATTTTTAATATTCTGTATGAAAAAATAGAAAGTACAACTAAAGCACCTCTATTGCATATTGAAGTACAATAATACTCTTGAGAAACAGGATTTGTGAAATTGTTTGAATTGTGGACTGAACTAGCCACCATTTTTACTTCAAAGAGTGATAAACAGACAAACTCTGACTATTCAAACTTGAAATATTTGGCAGATGTTTTCTCAAAAATAAATAAATTGAGCCTGTCACTTCAAGAAAAACAATTGCCATTATTTGTTGTTAATGATAAAATTTGCGTTTTCAAGTGAAAATTAAAATTTTGAGGAACTTGTATCTGCCACCATTACCTTGAGAGCTTCCCAATAGTTGAGACTTTTCTGATGACATCCTTAGTGATATTGATTAATGTGATTCTTTTTGACATTGTCTAATAAATTATCTCAACATTTGGAAGATCTGCATACTTTAACAAATCAATATTTTCCAAATGACCAATACATGATATTACAAAATCATATTTGAGACCAAGATCCATTTCAAGTGAGAGATAGACCAATGAATTTTAAATTTAAGAAGTTCATTGATGTGGTTTCACATTCCACATTAAACATAATCTCTAAGAAACTAGTTTGTCAAACTTGTATATATGATCAAAGAAAAATATCCACAATTGTCTGAAAAGGCTATTAAAATATTCCTTCCTTTTCCAACTACCGATATGTATGAGGTGAAATTTGCTTCATATAGTTCAAGGAAAACAACATGCTACAACAAATTCAGTGTAAATGCAGATGTGCTAATACAAATCTTTTCTATTAAGCCAGATATTAAAAATATTTGAAGCAATTTCAAACAATAAAGTACTTCTCATTAATTTGGGGGGGAAATATAAATATTTTTCCATAAAATATATTATGTTAACATGTGATAGATATTATTATTATATGAATTATAAAATACTTTTAAATATCTTCATTTTAATTCTAGTATGGGAAAATTTGGTACTTTGTCTCTAATAAACAAAAGCTCTTTGGACTCCTCAATAATTTTTAAGAGTTCAAGGGCATACTGAAACCAAAACATGCAAGAACTGCTTGCCCTATCAGAGATAAAACTATACTATAATGCTCGATTAATTAAAACAGTGTGTTGTTGGTGCAAGAACATTTAAGCACATCAATGAAGAGAACAGAGTCCAGAAAGACTCATATATATGATAATTAAATACTATGATAAAGTTTGCATTTTAAATTAGAAATTATATCAAGAGGCTCTTGACAGGAAACAGATGGCACTGTGAAATGAGGTAATTGAAGAAATTTTAATAAAGGAAATATTTTCAAGGGTATGAGCTGAATTAAGGGAAATTAGTAAGAATAGAGAAGCACCATTTTGCTAGAAACAGTGAGATCCTTTACCATCCTAAGTCTGAAGGTCAAAGAGAAAGGAGTCTGGAAGCTGGGGATTGAACTGTTTCCTTAGTAGCTACAGGAGAGGGCCTTCAGGCAGGCAGGGTGCCCTACAGAAGAGAAATATTAATTGTCAACCAGCAGGCCAACAAGGAGAGAGCCAGAGGAACAATCAAACCTCAGTCCTCATCCCTCCTCTGATCTGCTGCTGGTGCCTCCTGTTGGCCAAACCCAACTGAGAGCCAGACCATTCCAGATTTAAAAAGTTGAAAATGGTCAAAAGGGGATCTGGATGGGCAAGTAGAAGACATCCATCTGTCTACCCCTTTTACTCCTCAACATACCCTCTTACTTTTTACCCAGACCTGTTTAGGCCCATTTACCATTTGCATTTAATAATGGATTGTGGCTGTGCATATCTAATTTTATGGTTGAGTGAATTAAATAATACACAGTTCACTTTAGGCACTTTGGATGATGGAGTCAGTGTTCCAGCCTCTCAGGGCACTGCTTTAGATTTAGGAAATGTGTCAGGAGAAAACAGAGTCAGATGTCAGGCATCCCTCTTTGGACTTCCTTTTCCACCAGGATATTGAATTTTCAGGTCCTCCCCACCCTGATAGCTTTCTAATGCCTTCACACAGATTTTGAAAAACTATCTTAGCCAGTTTTTTTGCTTGTTCTTAGTAGGAGGATTGGCCTGATATAACCTACTCTCTCATTACTGCGAGCAGAAGTTCCACTCTCAGGTTTTGATTGATGATTTGGTTGTTTATGGATGTCCAGATTGGAAATAATTTCCTGACAGTATAACAGAGACTTTGCTATTGAGAATTTCAACTCAATTTTTATTCCTCTTCTTGCTCATTGCTATTGCTTCACTATGTTTTGCCTTTCTTTCTGAAAGCTTTCCTTTTGTTTTTGTTTTTTGTCCCTAATGTTTTGAAATTTCAAGATGATGTGCCTTGGAAAGATCTTTTCTCATCCTTTGTTCAGTCATTTTAAAACCCTTTTCATAAAGAGACATATTCTTCAAATTAAAGAATTTATTTTTTAATTATTTATTTATAATTTCTTCCATTCCATTTTTATTGTTTTCTCTTTTTTAAATTCTCTTACATGGATGTGGATTCAGGCTATTCCTTTGCTTTATATTTCCTTTCCCATTTTACATCTTTTTGTCTTTTTATCTTACTTTCTGGAAGAGATCCTTAACTTTATCATCCAAGATTTCTATTGATGTTTTAATTTTTACTGTCATATTTTAAATTTACTTTCCTCTGAAAGATACTTTTTATAGCATGTTTTTCTTGTTTCATGAAAGGAAAATTATCTTTCATCTTTCTGAAGATATTAATGATTTTCAAAAATCATTCAAATTCTAGTTTTTAAACTCCCTGCATAATCTCTGATTTCTCCAGTTTCATTGTTGTTTTTGTTTATATTGGTCTCTGTCTTTCAGGTTAAAGACTTTTTTCAAATTTCTGACAACATGATCTTTGGCTGTCAGCTCATATTAAATAATTTGGCAATAAAATTGATTTTTGGAAGATTGAGGATATGACTGGGGGTTGTTTACTATGGGTTTCACTATAAGGTGATTTTTTTTCTTTTCTCTGAGGATGGTGATATTCCTCAAGGGAGACTTCCATTCCCCTTCCTACAGATGTAATTTTGGCTTTTAGTGTCCTTGTATTTTAGTACATTATCCCTACCCTCAATTGTGCACAGATTCCTGTGGTCCCTAGAATCTCTGAAGTTTTCCAGAGGATAAACCTCCAGTTCTTTGCCAGCCTGGGTGAGAGCCAATAATGGGGAGAGAATCTTGCAATTAAGTAAGCTTTAAATAATCTCTCAATTAGAACTTTTTAAACTCCTTATCTTCACCATTATTTTTTAGAGGTGCCTGATTTCAGTTATGAAGTTTTGCAAAGCAAATTAATTTGTTAGTGAGCTTATAATAATGCCATCTTAGATTTCAGTTTTCTCAAGTTGGCTAATTCAGTTACAACTTGTCCTCCTACTGTCCTGCTTCCAGAAGTTTGTTGGTATTGTTTTCTGTGTAATTCCTCAAGCTTGTCATTGACATTTTTTATAACCAACCATTTTGGTGGAATTTCAGGAGATAGCAGATAAAGGCATGCATTCAAATTATCATCTTTAACTTGATGCCATTGTTTGCTTTTCATAATGAATCATTTTGTACTGTTTAAAAAGTGCATATATTTATCTGTTAAGTCCATCTGGTCTAATGTGTCATTTAAGGCCAATGTTTCCTTATTTTTTAGAGGTGCCTGATTTCAGTTATGAAGTTTTGCAAAGCAAATTAATTTGTTAGTGAGCTTATAATAATGCCATCTTAGATTTCAGTTTTCTCAAGTTGGCTAATTCAGTTACAACTTGTCCTCCTACTGTCCTGCTTCCAGAAGTTTGTTGGTATTGTTTTCTGTGTAATTCCTCAAGCTTGTCATTGACATTTTTTATAACCAACCATTTTGGTGGAATTTCAGGAGATAGCAGATAAAGGCATGCATTCAAATTATCATCTTTAACTTGATGCCATTGTTTGCTTTTCATAATGAATCATTTTGTACTGTTTAAAAAGTGCATATATTTATCTGTTAAGTCCATCTGGTCTAATGTGTCATTTAAGGCCAATGTTTCCTTATTGATTTTCTGTCTGGATGATCTATCCATTGATGTAAGTGGGGTGTTAAATTTCCCATACTATTATTGTATTGCTGTCTATTTCTCCATTTAGGTTTATTAAGACTTGTTTTGTGGCCTAATATATAATCTATCCTGGAAAATTTTCAATGTGCACTTGAGAAAAATGTGTGTACTGTTGCTTTTGGATGGAATAATCTGTTCCATTTCAAGATGGTGATGTAAGAAGATACTGAACTCACCTCCTCCAATGGACACACTGAATCAGCAGCTACATATGGAATAATTTCCTCTTAAAAGAAATCTAAAGCCTGGATGAGTGATGACTGCACATCAGACAGAAGAAAACCACATAGAAGCTGGTAGGAGAAGCTGCAACACAATATTGCCATAAACCCCACCCTACCTGCTCAGCACAGTAACCCCAGCACAGTGATCAGGGGAAAATTCAGAACAGACAGCTTTTCCCAGGGGTGTGAATGTTCAAATCCCACATTTGGCAGCTCAGCTTTTAATACCTGCAGCTGAGAGATGAGCCCCCAAAACATCCAATTTTGTAAAACAGCAGGGCCTGTGTCCTGAGAACCACAACACTATAGTGATCTAAGAAATGGCTCTTAAAGCACTCGTGCACACACATTCACCTGGCCTGTGGCCCAGCTCAGAGGCAGCCAATCGTTCCCAGACTTAAAGTGAAGGAGGATCACCTGCTTACATTAAAGCACCTGCCTGAGGAGCAGGCATCTAATTTAACACACATATCTAGGAGCCTGCTGAAACACTGTATACTGAAGACCTATATATTGAAAACTGTAGGACATTAATGAAAGAAATTGAAGAATACACAAATAAGTGAAAGACATTCCATGCTCATGTATTGTAAAAATTAATATTGTTAAAATGTCTACACTGATTGGAACCAAGATGGCAGAGTAGAAGGACGTGCTCTCACTCCCTCTTGTGAGAACACCAGAATCACAGCTAGCTGCTGGACAATCATTGACAGGAAGACACTGGAACTCACCAAAATGATACCCCACATCCAAAGACAAAGGAGAAGCCACAATGAGACAGTAGGAGGAGCACAATCATAGTAAAATCAAATCCCATAACTGCTGGGTGGGTGACTCACAGACTGGAGAACACTTATACTCCAGAATTCCACCCACTGGAGTGAAGGTTCTGAGCCCCAGGTCAGGCTTCCCAAACTGAGGGTCTAGAAACAGGAGTAGGAATTCCTAGAGAATCAGACTTTGAAGGCTACTGGGATTTGATTGCAGGACTTTGACAGAACTGGGAGAAGCAGATTCCACTCCTGGAGGGCACACACAAAGTAGTGTGCACATCAGGACCCAGGGGAAGGAGCAGTGACCCCAGGGTAGACTAAACCAGACCTACCTGCTGGTGTTGGAGGATCTCCTGCAGAGGAAGGGGCTGGCTGTGGCTCACAGTGGGGATGAGGACACTGGAAGCAGAAGTTCTGGGAAGTACTCCGTGGTGTGAGCCCTCCCAGAATCCACCATTGGCCCCACCAAAGAGCCCAGGTAGGCTCCAGTGTTGGGTTGCTACAGGCCAAACAACCAACAGGGAGGGAACCCAGCCCCACCCATCAGCAGTCAAGCAGATTAAAGTTTTACTGAATTCCACCCATCAGAGCAACAGTCAGCTCTAACCAATACCAGTCCCTCCCACAGGAAATTTGCATAAGCCTCTTAGATAGCCTCATCCACCAGAGGGCAGACAGCAGAAGCAGGAAGAACTACAATCCTGCAGCCTGTGGAACAAAAACCACATTCACAGAAAGACAGACAGGATGAAAAGGCAGAGGGCAATGTACCAGATGAAGGAACAAGATAACACCCCAGAAAAACAACTAAATGAAGTGGAGATTGGCAACCTTCCAGAAAAAGAATTCAGAATAATGATAGTGAAGATGATCCAGGACCTCAGAAAAAGAATGGAGGCAAAGAACGAATAACTGAAATGAAAACTACACTAGAAGGAATCAATAACAGAATAACTGAGGTTGAAGAACGGATGAGTGACCTGGAAGACAGAATAGTGGAATTCACTACTGTGGAGCAGAATAAAGAAAAAATAATGAAAAGACATGAAGAAAGCCTAAGAGACCTCTGGGACAACATTAAATGCAACAACATGCACATTATAGGGGTCCCAGAAGGAGAAGAGAGAGAGAAAGGACCAGAGAAAATATTTGAAGAGATTATAGTTGAAAACTTCCCTAACATGGGAAAGGAAATAGCCACACAAGTCCAGGAAGCTCAGAGAGTCCCTTACAGGATAAACCCAAGGAGAAACACACCAAGACACATAGTAATCAAAATGGCAAAACTTAAAGACAAAGAAAAATTATTGAAAGCAGCAAGGGAAAAATGACAAATAACATAAAGGGAAACTCCCATGGTTAACAGAGCTGATTTCTCAGCAGAAACTACAAGCCAGAAGGGAGTGGCATGATATACTTAAAGTGATGAAAGGGAATGACCTACAACCAAGATTACTCTACCCGCCAAGGATTTCATTCAGATTCGATGGAGAAATCAAAAGCTTTACAGACAAGCAAAAGCTAAGGAATTCAGCACCACCAAACCAGCTCTACAACAAATGCTAAAGGAACTTCTCTAAGTGGGAAACACAAGAGAAGAAAAGGATCTACAAAAACAAACCCAAAACAATTAAGAAAATGGTCATAGGGACATACATATGAATAATTACCTTAAACGTGAATGGATTAAAGGTTCCACCAAAAGTCACAGGCTTGCTGAATGGATACAAAAACAAGACCCATATATATGCTGTCTACAAGAGACCCACTTCAGACCTAGGGACACATAGAGACTGAAAGTGAGGGGATGGCAAAAGATACTCCATGCAAATTGAAATCAAAAGAAAGCTGGGGCAGCAACACTCATATCAGATAGGATAGACTTTAAAATAAAGAATGTTACAAGAGACAAGGAACGACACTACATAATGATCAAGGGATCAATCCAAGAAGAAGATATAACAAATATAAATATATATGCACCCAACATAGGAGCACCTCAATACCTAAGGCAACTGCTAACAGCTATAAAAGAGGAAATCGACAGTATCACAATAATAGTGGGGTACTTTAACACCTTATTTATACCAATGGACAGATCATCCAAAATGAAAAAATAAGGAAACAGAGCTTTAAATGACACAATAGACCAGATAGATTTAATTGATATTTATAGCACATTCCATCCCAAAACAGCAGATTACACTTTCTGCTCAAGTGCACATGGAAAATTCTCCAGGATAGACCACAACTTGGGTCACAAATCAAGCCTCAGTAAATTTAAGAAAATTGAAATCAGATCAAGCATCTTTTCTGACCACAATGCTATGAGATTAGAAATGAATTACAGGGAAAAAAAACATTGAAAAAACAAACACATGGAGGCTAAACAATATGTTACTAAATAACCAAGAGACCACTGAAGAAATCAAAGAGGAAATCAAAAAATACCTAGAAACAAATGACAATGAAACCACGACGATCTGAAATCTATGGGATGCAGCAAAACATTTCTAAGAGGGAAGTTTACAGCTATACAAGCGTACCTGAAGAAACAAGAAAAATCTCAAATAAACAATCTAACCTTACACCTAAAGCAACTGGAGAAAGAAGAGCAAACAAAACCCAAAGTTAGGAGAAAGAAAGAAATCATAAACATCAGAGAAGAAATAAATGAAATAGAAACAAAGAAAACAATAACAAAGATCAATAAAACTAAAAGCTGGTTCTTTGAGAAGATAAACAAAATTCATAAA
>NC_041227.1:107143761-107146663 GCF_002837175.3 Physeter macrocephalus | reverse complement strand
CCACAAAAATACAAAGCATCCTAAGAGACTACTACAAGCAACTCTATGCCAAAAAAATGGACAACCTGGAAGAAATGGACAAATTCTTAGAAATGCACAACCTGCAGGACTGAACCAGGAAGAAATAGAAAATATGAACAGACCAATCACAAGTAATGAAATTGAAACTGTGATTAAAAATCTTCCAACAAACAAAAGTCCAGGACCACATGGCTTCACAGGTGAATTCTATCAAACATTTAGAGAAGAGCTACCCCCCCTCCTTCTGAAACTCTTCCAAAAAAATGCGGAGGAAGGAACACTCCTAAACTCAATCTCTGAGGCCACCATCACCCTGATATGAAAACCAGACAAAGATACTACAAAAAAAGAAAATTATAGACCAATATCACCGATGAATATAGATGCAAAAATCCTCAATAAAATACTAGCAAATAGAATCCAACAACACATTGAAAGGATCATACACCATGATCAAGTGGGATTTATCTCAGGGATGCAAGGATTCTTCAATATATGCAAATCAATCAATGTGATACACCGTATTAACAAATGGAGGAAGAAAAACCATATGATCATCTCAATAGATGCAGAAAAAGCTTTTGACAAAATTCAACACCCATTTATGATAAAAACTCTCCAGAAAGTGGGCATACAGGGAACCTACCTCAACATAATAAAGGCCATATATGACAAACCCACAGCAAACATCATTCTCAATGGTGAAAAACTGAAAGCATTTCCTCTTAGAACAGGAATAAGACAAGGTTGCCCACTCTTGCCACTATTATTCAACATAGTTTTGGAAGTCTTAGCCACAGCAATCAGAGAAAAAAAGAAATAAAAGGAATACAAATAGGAAAAGAAGAAGTAAAACTTTCACTGTTTGCCAATGACATGAAACTATATAGAGAGAATCCTAAAGAGGCCACCAGAAAACTACGAGAGCTAATGAATGAATCTGGTAAAGTAGCAGGATACAAAATTAATGCACAGAAATCTCTTGCATTCCTATACACTAATGATGAAAAATCTGAAAGAGAAATTAAGGAAACACTCCCATTTACCATTGCAACAAAGAGAATAAAATACCTAGGTATAAACCTACCTAGGGAGACAAAAGACCTGTATGCAGAAAACTATAAGACCCTGATGAAAGAAATTAAAGATGATACCAACAGATGGAGAGATATACCATGTTCTTGGGTTGGAAGAATCAACATTGTGAAAATGACTATACTACCCAAAGCAATCTACCAATTCAATGCAATACCTATCAAGTGGCCAATGGCATTTTTTATAGAACTAGAACAAAAAATCTTAAATTTCTATGGAGACACAAAAGACCCCAAATAGCCAAAGCAGTCCTGAGGGAAAAAAATGGCGCTGGAGGAATCAGGCTCCCTGACTTGAGACTATACTATAAAGCTACAGTAATCAAGACAATATGGTACTGGCACAGAAACAGAAACATAGATAAATGGAACAGGATAGAAAGCCCAGAGATAAACCCATGCACCTATGGACTAATCTATGCAAAGGAGGCAAGCATATAAAATGGAGAAAAGACAGTCTCTTCAATAACTGGTGCTGGGAAAACTGGACAGCTACATGTAAAAGAATGAAATTAGAACACTCCCTAACACCATACACAAAAATAAACTCACAATGGATTAGAAACCTAAATGTAAGACTGGACACTATAAAACTCTTAGAGGAAAACATAGGAAGAACACTCTTTGACATAAATCGCAACAAGATCTTTTTTGGTCTACCTCCTAGAGTAATGGAAATAAAAACAAAAATAAACAGATGGGACCTAATGAAACTTAAAAGCTTTTGCACAGCAAAGGAAATCATAAACAAGATGAAAAGACAACCCTCAGAATGGGAAAAATGTTTGCAAACGAATCAACAGACAAAGGATTAATCTCTAAAATATATAAACAGCTCATGCAGCTCAATATTGAAAAAAACAAACGACCCAATCCAAAAATTGGCAGAAAACCTAAATAGACATTTCTCCAAAAAAGACATAGAGATGGCCAAGAAGTACATGAAAAGCTGCTCAACATCACTAATTATTAGGGAAATGCAAATCAAAACTACAGTGAGGTATCACCCAGTTCATGCAACTCAATATCAAAAAACAAACAACCCAATCAAAAAAGTGGCAGAAGACCTAAATAGACATTTTTTCGAAGAAGACATACAGATGGGCAACAGGCAAGTGAAAAGATGCTCAACATCACTAATTATTAGAGAAATGCAAATCAAAACTACAATGAGGTATCACCTCACGCCAGTCAGAATGGCCATCGTCAAAAAATCTACAAACAACAAATGCTGGAGAGGGTGTGGAGAAAAGGGAACCCTCCTGCACTGTTGGTGGGAATGTAAATTGATACAGCCACTACGGAGAAGAGTATGGAGGTTTCTTAAAAAACTAATAATGGAGTTCCCCTGTGGCGCAGTGGTTGAGAGTCTGCCTGCCGATGCAGGGGACATGGGTTCGTGCCCCGGTCTGGGAATATCTCACATGCCGCGGAGCAGCTGGACCCGTGAGCCATGGCCACTGAGCCTGTGCGTCTGGAGCCTGTGCTCTGCAACGGGAGAGGTGATAACAGTGAGAGGCCTGCGTGTTGCAAAAAAAACCCCAAAAAAACCCAAAAAACTAATAATAGTATTACCATAAGATCCAGCAATCCCACTACTGGGCATATACCCAGAGAAAACCATAATTCAAAAAGACACATGCACCCCAATGTTCGTTACAGTACTATTTACAATAGCCAGGTCATGGAAGCATCCTAAATGCCCATCAACAGACAAATGGATAAAGAAGACGTTGTACATATATACAATGGAATATTACTCAGCCATAAAAAGGAACGAAATTGGG
>NC_041227.1:107112873-107143637 GCF_002837175.3 Physeter macrocephalus | reverse complement strand
GTGGTGGTGGTGTGATGAATTGGGTGATTGGGATTGACATGTATACACTGATGTGTATAAAATTGATGACTAATAAGAACCTATAAGAACCTGCTGTATAAAAAAATAAGTTAAATAAAATTCCAAAAAAAATGTCTCTCCTACCCAAAGCAATCTATAGATACGATGCAATCCCTACCAAAATTCTAATGGCATTTTTCACAGAACTAGAACAATGAATCCTAAAATTTGTATGTAACAACAAAAGACCCCGAACAGCCAAAGCACTCTTGAGAAAGAATAACAAAGCTGGAGGCATCGTGCGCCCTGATTTCAAACTATATTACAAAGCTATAATAATTAACACTGTATAATATTGGCATAAAAACAGACACATAGATCAATGAAAGAGAATATAAAGCCCAGAAATAAACCTATGTATATATGGTGAATTAATTTAAAACAAAAAAGCCAAAATATACAATGGGGAAAGGACAGTCTCTTCAATAAATGGTGCTGGGAAAACTGGATAGTCACATGCAAAAGAATGAAACTGGACCGCTATCCTACACCACACACAAAAATTAACTCCAAAAGGATTGAGGACTTGAACATAAGACCTGAAACCATAAAATTCCTAGAAGAAAACACAGGTGGTAAGCTCCTTGACATAAGTCTTGGTGATGATTTTTAAATAGGACAGCAAAAGCAAAAGCAACAAAGCAAAAATAAACAACTAGAACTACATTAAAATAAAAACTTCTGCACAGCAATAGAAACCATCAATAAGGTGAAAAGGCAACATACTGAGTGGGAAAAAATATTTGCAAATCGTAATCTGATAAGGGACTAATATTTAAAATATCTGAAGAAATTAAATAATTTTTAATTTAATTTTTAATAATTCAACAGCAAAAAAACAATCAAATTAAAAATTTGCCAGAAGATTTGAAAGACATTTTTCCAAAGAAGACACACAGATGGTGAACAAGTACATGAAAAGATGCTCAACATTAATCAACATGGAAATGCAAATCAAAATCACAATGAAATATCACTACACACCTGTTATTATGGTTATTATCAAATAGCAAGAAATAACAAGTGTTGGAGAGGATGTGGAGAATACTGTTGGTGGGAATGAAAATTGGTGTAGCCAGTATGAAAAACAGTAAGGAATTTCCTCAAAAAATTAAAAATAGAACTACCATATGATCCAGCAATTCCACTTCTGGATACTTATCTAAAAAGAAAAAAATAAGAAAACACGAATTCAAAAAGAGATATGCAACCCCCCATTTATTAGAACACTATTTACAATAGCAGAGATATGGAAACAGCATGTGTCCATCAATGGATGAATGAATAAAGAAATTTATATTAAATATATTGGAATATTGTTTAGCCATAAAAAAAGAAGGAAGTCTTGCCATTTGCAACAACATGGATGGACCTCAAGGGCATGATGCTAAATGAAGTAAGTCAGACAGAGAAACACAAATACTGTATGATCTCTCTTATATGTAGAACTAACAAACAAAACAAAACAAAGTGTACAAACAAACAAAAACAAGCTCATAGATACGGAGGACAGATTGGTGGTTGCCAGAATTGAGGGTGGGGGTTGGGAAAAATGGATGAAAGGAGTCAAAAGGTAAAAAAAAAAGAAAAAAAAGAAAAAAATTATTAATAGGGCTAATGATGGTCTTTACAAATTGGTAATGAAAAATTCACTAAAAAGATTCTACAGTTTTAAATAGAATATACCTAATAGTGTATCTGACACAATTGCATGTAGGAACTGATAAATTCATATAACAGTAGAAAACATTACAATTGCATTATTTTCTATGCCTCAAGAATATAGCAAAGTTTTTTGGAGTAGAAAATTCTACATTAGGCTTGAAGCAATATAGAGCCCAATAAAAGCTAAATCCCTACTGCAGAGAACATTTGAACAATCCACTTGACATGAAATTAAAAAGTCCCAGGCATCTAACAACCATATGTTGGAAGTGGCATACAAAACACAAACCATGCCATCAAGATAAGGCATTTGGCAACTGAAGGTTGTGTGAGCACTTAGGGTTATTTTGCAACCCAGCATAGATCCCAAAGCAACGACAGTCTCCTAAGCTAGAGGGCCTGTTGAAGCAAGCTAGCACATACACATAAAAAACTAATTACAAGGGATTTGAAAAACAGGAAATTAACAGTTATTAAATGCAAACACCTTTGGGGTAAGTGAGGTAAGTTAATAATAAAAAACAGTGGTAGTGATCGTGCTGTGTGGCTGTGAGGCAAAAGTGAGTGATGGTGGGAAAAAAATGAGAGAAGAGAATGCCAAAAAAAACATGTTTTTCCTCTTTAGGAGAAGTGAGGCCAGAAATAAAATGATAAATTTAATGTAAATTTATGAATAGAACTTGGCCTGGAGAAAAAAAAATGGATGCTGAAACTCTGCCATCCATATGTACTTTTATTGAAATGTTTCTAAGTTGACTTGTTGATATAGTTCAAGAAACACAAAAAGTGAATTGTTTAGGTAAATAGTCATAGCACATGGTGCCCAGATCTGACTCAGAGCATCTAGGATATATTACCACATGTTTATATAAAGAACATGACACCTGAAAGAATAGAATGACATAAAGTAAGTTTAAAAAATAAAAATACTGATTTTTTATGATTGAAGTTAGAAGCAAACAAATATATTTGGGAGTTACTGGCAAGTTGCTAATGACCTATCAGATAACATAGTTAAGCCTTGTTGACTTGAAATTTCCTATTGAGAAAAAAGTGCCTATATTATTTTTAATAGAAAATATATTATTAAGTAAATATTTTAAAATATAAATATTAAAACATGAGTATGTAAATTTGTTGTCCCAGAGAATATGTGTAAGAGTCAGAACTTACTTTTGAGTACTAAGTACATGGGTATCCTTGTATCCTTGTATCCTATTAGATACAAGAAGTTGACCAATTTAGTGTTCGTCAAGTATTAATTACTAAGACTTCAGAATTCAAATTAGTAAAACCTCAATCAAGAATGGCTTGGCAGGGAATTCCCTGACTGTCCAGTGGTTAGAATGCGGGCTTCCACTGCTGTGGACCCGGGTTGGGGAACTAAGATCCCACAAGCTGCGCAGCACGGCAAAAAAAAAAAAAAGTCTTGACAATGTAATTGGCTTGGTTTTTTCCCTCTTTTTATGGGCATTTCCTGAATATCTACACGACCAACAAGTGTAGTGGTGTTGAGATCCAGAGAAGTCAGTCTTTGATACCAGATTTCCCAATTCTGCCCTGGAACTTCTTGTGCCATGAATGAATTATCAGTGTCCTGTCTTCCCTGCCCAGTGGGCAGCCTCCTGACTGCTGTTTCACTTTTCATAGACAACGGTAGTTGCTCCAAATTCAATCCCTTCTGCCTCAGCTATGCAGCTATGCAGCACTTTTTAACTACCTTTGGTATTTCTTACAATTGTTTCCTCCTTCTGATACTCTAGTAATTTCTGTTCTTGCTTTCTAGTCCTCAAAAGTTCTATATTACAAGTCCTTACAGCAACTGTAAGACAATTCCAAATCTGTCCAGGAGTGCTTTGCTGGGACCATTTGCCTACCTGTTTACACATTTCTTGGAAGAATTTTCCAATTTACTCAAATCCCCTTTACAATTGCATTGCCTCTGATCTGTCTCTTTAGACTTGACCAAGTTCAACTAGCTTATATTAGTTCTATTTTTTAAATGGAAAGTATTATTGAGCATTTTCCAAATGTTTGGCAGTCTATATTCCTATCTCACACACTCCTTCCAGTTCTGTGAGGTACATAGAGAAAGTTATGCAACACAGAGAAGAGGCAAAGCCAGTAATTTGGGTTAGAAGCCTGGCTATGCCACTTACTAGCTGTGTAATTGTAGGCAGTCACTCATTCTCTAGGCACTTCAGATAATAAAAGTACCCTCTTCAGAGTTTGTGAGTAGTAAATGAGCTAAAATATGTAAAATACTTAGAACAGTGGCTGCATACAATCAGCACTATATAAGTGTCAACTACTAGTATTTTACTCATTTTGCAAATGGAAGATAGGTTCAGAGGGATTTAAGTTACTCAAGCTCAAATAGTTAGCATTTTGACAATAGCTATACCACTATTTACATGATTATCTATTTCTGAACACCTATATTATTCTAACCTTTGATGAAAAATGCTTTGATCAACACCCCTATATCTAAATCTTCATGCATATCAGCTCCCCCACACACATACAGCATAAAATCCATAGAATAATGTCCAAAAGTATGCTGACATTTCAGATTTTAGGGTGTCTGGCCAAAGTATCTCTCAGTTTCATCTTCTACCAGCCATAAATGAAGGTGTCCATTCACCTAAACTCTTATCAATATTGGGTCATATTTACTTTTTATACCAGAATCCACTCCCACTCAATTTAACTTTAATCATTTAAGATGATTTTATTTTTAAGTAGTTTTTTCTTTGCTAATATTTTAGCAAGAATTAAGTAATGTCAAAATCTCTGTTTGTTTAGAAAAGGTAGGTAAAATTCCAAACTACTGTCCCTGTTTTTGAGCATAGACTATACAATTTTTGGATGAGTGTCCCATATCTAGCATATTGTGGCTGGAAGGACATTGAATTGGTATCTACTACATCATCTGAATTAGTATGTCCTTTCATTCAACTTTCTCTCCTGTGGCATGGTTATAAGTGGTTTACCAAACTTGATCTCTCTCCTCTGAATATGCTAGTTGGAAATGAAATATAAGTTACTCTAGATATATCTGCAAGGCAAATATTAATGTTTGGACATTCTGTATTTATTTTTTGTTTTCCCTAGGGAATATGCTTTAAACTATTTTGTTTTAGCCATAAATATGAATATTGTTTGTCAGTCTTAGTTCTTATCTTCCTGTCTGAGGTTGCAGTGGAAGTTGGAGCGGTAGTTAGGATGGAGAGATGATGGGGAGATAGAATGATAGGAAAATAGATTGATTTGGGGATTCTGTATTGAATGGATGTTTGGAGACACTGTGCTAAACAAATAAGAATAGAATAATAAATTGTGAATGCCTAATATTCAAAAGTTCCTTAAGTCGTAGCAACTAAAAACAAACATAAAGTTGACTGGTTAAAGACCTAAGGGAGCAGTAAAGTATAGGCACTTCATGACTGAATTCGTTTCATGTTAATACTTCTGGATAATTAACTGAATAAAAAAACAAAGTATCTCTGAAGCTATTACTTTAATCTCTGCTACATATAGAAACAGAATAAAGTTGTTCAATTATACTTGATACACACACAGATATACACACGTAGAGAGAGTAATGTGTTGGAACATGTTTAATACTAGATTTCTAAAGAAACCAAAGACCTGATTTGTGAGATTTGCCAGTTCCTTGATGTAAATGCTACCACTGCAGTCAATTTCAAGCTACCAACAAGATATCACTGATCGTGGTGTTGGGAAGAGGTTCACAAATCAACTTTCATGAGACAGTGCCAGCCAGATCTAGCACACCAGTATGGAGTCTTCAGAACAAATGGCAATTTATTACATTGTCATAGAAATCTGTAACTGCACTTGCCTACAACACTACACACAATTAAACCTAATGTGTGCTATCAGATGTAGAAAAATGCATAACAAGGACAGAGGAATAAACTTCCATATTTGCTCTTTCCCTTACCTTATTTGGTCAGTGGTACAATTTGATCTGCATCTAAAAAGTTTCCTCCTTGAACTGTGGAAAATAAATGAAGACGACATGCTTGAGGCTGAAGAAAATGAATTGTAAACCCCCAGGGCCACAGAAAATAAATAGGGAGGCTTTGTTCAAGCTAAAGAAAATAAATTAAACCTAAAAGATGCTATTTCAGGGACAAAGATTTATCATTTTTAAAGCTGGTTGAGGGCTAGACTAATATTGCAAAGTTCCAGAGAGTAGCTCTACAGTGCTTCCCTGAAAAACTCATTATAAACCAACTACAGTCATCCTCTGAATTGCAAAATGCTCTGGCAGTAGTCTGGTAGTTTGTCCCTCTGCTTATTTTTCAAGAAATAAATTGTCTTCTTTCTTTATGGAAGATTATGCCCCTGTTCTGTTTCCTTCTTAAGTTGCTTTGCATGTAAGCAGTAAGTTGTCCTATTTCAGCTCAGAGACAACTTGTCAGAGAACATATTCAAAGTGATCTTTCCAGCTTCCCAGACAGTCTCCTCTGAAAGTGTTTTGGAGTGTCAGGTAATCCAGTCACTACCTATCAAGGCTTATAATTATTTCAGTGGCTGACTTGTTTCTCAAAAAGCCTAACCTTAAATTATTATTTAATATGGCAGTAATTCTTGCATTATGTATAAAAACAATGAAATAACTAAGTCTGAGGGAAAGAATGCAGTACATTTGGATTTGAAAAATGGTGCATTCTAATTATTATTTCCTAGTAAAGTTTTCTCCTTTATTCTCTGTAAAATACCACATAAAATAAATGTAAAAAAAAAGAAGATATTTTTGCCATTTGCTCCCAAACTGAAAAGCATTTATAACTGAAAAATTAAACATTTTGTTTTCTAGTTACTGTTTTGAGCAGTAATTTAATCCCAAAGCATGTATCAAGTGCCTACGATGTGATGGCACTCTACTAGTTGCTAGAACAGTCTTTCTCATCTTTGTCTACACATAAGAACAAATTGGGTAGTATTTTTAAGTAGAAGGTGCCTGGGCCCTCACCATAGAGAATCAGATTCAATTATCTGGAATGGGACTAAGATGCTGATATATTTAAAATACTCTGCGATGTGCATCCAGGATTCTGAATCACCACGCTAGAGATGCAGGAAGGAATAAGATCCAATTACTGCCCTCAAGTAGCTGGCCATCTAAAAAGGGAGATGTCCTAGCTTGGTTGCCATAACAAAATACCATAGAATATATGGTATCTTGCACCAGTCTCCAAATATTGAATACTATATTCTAAATACAGTTTACTACTTTCAAAATCACCTGTAAAATATTTAAAATGACCTCAATATATTATTTTCATGAAAACGTGTGTTGTCATGAAAATATATATTTAGTAATGTATCACTTATTGGAAGTTCACATTATTGATCAAACTCATCTAACTGGAACATGACCAGGAACCCAATATTAGGCATATGTGTATATGTACACATACACACATACACATATGCACACACAAACTATGATAAATATTCTAAAGCTTATTGATCTTCAAAACAGGTTTATTTGGGAATAGCATAGAATTGCAATTCAGGACATTCAAGCTATAGTGAAACATAGGCAAGTCCAAAGAGACAAAGGGAAGATCAGCTTTTACTAGGTTTCAGGAGAAAATTGGCTAGGGCTATTTTAAACAAAAGTTCATTGGAGAAGAGCAGGAAATGTCGTGGTTTCTCACTGGTTGCAAGCAGTGATTAGAGTGTTGCTGCTGGGGTAGGAGGGATCTTCCTCGTCTTTCTTAAAAGAAGCAGGTAAAATTCTCAGGTGAAATATATCCTCCTTAGTCAAAACAATTCTTATATTCCTTTTTCCTGCTGTTTATCCAGGCTGCATGAGTGGTATGTGCATGAGAGTTCCACCTTCAGGCCTTCCAGCCTCCATTTTAAATGAGGTTTCCTTTATTTTCACATTCCCCTCTTTTGATCAAGATCTTTCCTTGAAAGCATCACTGATCAAGAGTTGGATCTTCTGTATGTAGTGGTTTTGTCCCTCAATGTGAGGAAGGACCTTTCCTAGTTGTCATGTCCCATGTCAGAGGGAAAGTGCAGACTGGAAACCATTGAGGCCTCATTTGAGTAACAAGGAAGAGTGGGAGGGATAATGTTCAGGAATTTCTCATCTAAAGTCTATATCTTGTCAAGGTCATAAGCACTGAAGATCATCTCAAAGTGCTGAGCCAGCATCACCCTATTGGGTTCATCCTTTTTGTAAAGATTTGACAGGCAACAGGCACAAAACTCAAAAATGATTATGCAAAGCAGAGTTAAAATTAATATGACAAGTTCAGTTTGTATGATGGTTCTAAAATAGGAGCCCAAACCTGAGGGTGACCAGCTAAATAGGTGAAAAGACCGGAGGTCATCGGGTGAAATTTGTAACCAATGGGTTTGTTTCCTGATTTGGGGTAATTTTTTAATCTCTCCAGAGACACTTATCCTTGTGCAACAGGTGTTGTTTGCTATTTCATAAATGCCTCTTTGTTCAGCAAGTAGGTAACTGAGGGCCATGTGATTGCCCAAAATTACTTTAGCCAATGATCATCATTGGGTTGCTATTGCCTTGGCTGTGGAATCAGCCAGCTCTCCTAATGTTAGGGAGAGATTCCTCATCAAGCATTAATTGGCACTTATTCCAACCAAAAGGAGAAGGACTTTCCCTATGGAGGCAAACTTGGAGTCATGTATGCCTCCTGGAAGTTCTAAGAGGCCATGGAGGCTTAATAGAGTGGACCAATGACAGGCTTCAAAAGTCTTACTCTGTAGCTGATGTCAAGGAGACACCAGGTGTAATCAGCAGTGGCACTTGGGACAAGTGAAAAAAATTGTTGCAGTATGGACTAAAGAGTCACCACTGTCATGAACAGATCACAATTTCTGGTGGCAAACCCCCAAATTAGGTAAGATTTCCCCTTTTGCAATAGATTGAAAAATGTGGATAAGAGCATTGTCTTTCCAAGAAAAAGAGGAAAAGGATAAGGTAAAAATTATCAGCAGGAAAAAGATATACAGGTCGGGTCCGATCATCTTGAGAAAGCTGTCTCCCTCAACTGTCATCTGCTTCAATTCCTAGTCAGTTTGATTCAGAGATTTCCATTGCTTGTATAGAAACAGGTGTCAGACGGACTATTCTCACGCCTGTGAGATGTGTACTTAAGGCTGGAGTCTCTGAAGTTTGGCTGCCATCTGGGTAGTGAGGAGAACCTGGTATGGTCCCTTCCAAGGAGATATAAGGGCAGTCTTTGTTCTTATTGATTTCAAATCAGATGGATGGGAGAAAATTGGAAATATTAGTTTAGAGATTTTTAGTCAGATATTTGGAGAAACTAGAAGAGTTTAGGACCCATTACAGTTTACATGTGTATAATAAAACCTTAAAGACAATTAACAGGACAAGAATCTAATATCTATATAGGTGCAAACATAATTTCTCTCTTCATAATTATTCTCCTTTTTTATCAAAGATAATCACAGCAAAGTTAATTTGTCTGTATTAACCTTGGCCTGATTATTTAGATAAATGCAGCAAGAATGGTTATTGATGGTTAGCTCTGTTTTTAAGATTGCTTTGCTGGAATCTTGACCAATTTTTTCAAACAGTTTCTTAAAGCTGTCTGGTCATATCTGAGTCTATGTCCACCTCTCTTGAATATAATAATTCAGTCAAGCCTTGGTAATATAACCAACATTTCCAATTGTTTTCTGTTACAATGAGAACAGATTCTTATTGAACTTATGCAAATACATATATTGTCAAAAAAATAAGAATATTTAATGAGTTCCCAATTTTTGGAGGGATCAGGTAGGGAAAACAGATAGATAAATGTTTCATCTTTATTTAAAAATGTATATTTTATCAAATTGCTGTAAGTCATAGATGTTTAAGAAAAGTTTCCTTAAATCTGGAAAAGTAAAACATTAGAGAACCTGCATAAGAAATCATAAAAATTATAATCATCCTTAGTCTCCAGTAATTAATTCTTCTCAATTTGAATCTTGTGTTCGCAAGATTTTTATGAATTAATGAGTTTTCCATTAAAGTTTTTTAAAAAATTTACCAAGTTCACTGTTATGATTTTTTGAGGTATATCTGTACTTAATTTATTGAAATTATAATCTTGTGAAAATGCACAAAGGAAACCTAAATCAAAATGGAGTGAGGAAACCATGAAGAGAGGGCTCTAACATACGTATTATTCACTGCATATTTCAGGACCCAGGCGAAGAAAGAGTACCTTCTGACAGCAACAACAAGCTGCCTATAATTGCAGCCAATAAGAAATTGCCACAGCCCTCCCCAGTTTCCTTCTACAATATAATAAAAGCTGACTTTCCCTTGTTCTCCTTGAACTTGCCTATGGTTCACCATAGTTGGCTTGTCCTGAATTGCAATTCCTCTGCTATTCCCAAGTAAACTCATCTTGGCTAACTAAAGGTCTGGTTATTTTATTTTTTAAGATCAACGATTTCAAATTATGGGTTTTTTTACTAATTTTTATTTGAGTATAGTTGCTTTACAATGTTGTGCTGATTTCTACTGTACAGCAAAGTGAATCTGCTATAAGTATACATATATGCCCTATTTTTTGAATTTCCTTCCCATTTAGGTCACCACAAAGCACTGAGTAGAGTGTCTTGTGCTATACAGTAGGTTATTATCAGTTATCTATTTTATACATAGTATCAATAGTTTATATAGGTCAATCTTAATCTCCTAATTCATCCCACCCCCTTTCCCCCTTGATATACATACATTTGTTCTCTACGTCTGTGTCTCTACTTCTGCTTTACAAATAAGATCATCTATATCATTTTTCTAGGTTCCACATATACACATTAATATACAATATTTGTTTTCATATTTCTGACTTACTTCACTCTGTATGACAGTCTCTAGGTCCATTCTTGTCTCTACAAATCACCCAATTTCATTCCTTTTTATGTCTGAGTAATATTCCATTGTATATATGTACCAATTCTTCTTCATCCATTTCTCTGCTGATGGACATTTAGGTTGCTTCCATGTCCCGGCTATTGTAAATAGTGCTGCAATGAACATTGGGGTGCATGTGTCGTTTTTTGGGTTTGTTTCCTTTTTTTTTAACATCTTTATTGGAGTATAATTGCTTTACACTTATACAATTTATAATGTGTTAGTTTCTGCTGTATCAATTTACATTCCCATCAACAGTGTAAGAGGGTTCCCTTTTCTCCATTTCCTCTCCAGCATTTATTGTTTGTAGATTTTTTTGACCATGGCCATTCTGACTGGTGTGAGGTGATACCTCATTGTAGTTTGATTTGCATTTCTCTAATAATTAGTGATGTTGAGCATATTTTCATATGCCTCTTGGCCATCTGTATGTCTTCTTTGCAGAAATATCTATTTAGGTCTTCTGCCCATTTTTTGATTGTGCTGTTTGTTTCTTTGATATTGAGCTGCATGAGCTATTTGTATATTTTGGAGATTAATCCTTTGTCAGTTGCTTCATTTGCAAATATTTTCTCCCATTCTGAGGGTTGTCCTTTCATCTTGTTTATGATTTCCTTTGCTGTGCAAAAGATTTTAAGTTTAGTTAGATCCCATTTGTTTATTTTTGTTTTTATTTTCATTACTCTAGGAGGTAGGTCAAAAAAGATTTTGCTGTGATTTATGTCAAAGAGTGTTCTGCCTATGTTTTCCTCTAAGACTTTTATAGTGTTTGTGCCTACATTTAGGTCTTTAATCCATTTTAAGTTTATTTTTGTGTAGGTGTTAGAGAGTGGTCTAATATTATTCTTTTACATGTAGCTGTCCAGTTTTCCCAGCACTTCTTATTGAAGAGGCTGTCTTTTCTCCATTGTATATTCTTGCCTCCTTTGTCATAGATTAGGTGAACATAGGTGTGTGGGTTTATCTCTGGGCTTTCTATCCTATTCCATTAATCTATATTTCTGTTTTTGTGCAAGTACCATACTGTCTTGATTACTGTAGCTTTGTAATATAGTCTGAAGTCAAGGAGCATGATTCCTCCAGCTCCGTTTTTCTTTCTCAAGATTGAACATATATGAAAATTCCTCTTTAAAGATTCCTTTGTCATAAATATTCTATAACTTACTATTTTCATTGTCTTATCTTTTCTTTTTCCCTCTTATTCTGGCAATCGTTTTAGTTTAGAGCAACATTTTTTTTTCCTCAACAACAATGACAACAAAAAATGCATCTCCATTACTCATACTGTCTTTTACAGAAAACACATATCCTACTTTTCATATATAGTCATTTTTTGTCTTTATTATTTTTAGTAGTTTTATTTTTAAAAAAACAACTTTTTTTTTGCCAAGACTTTCAACTTTATTAGTTTAAATGTTATTTTCTCAATTTCAAAAACTTACAAAGCTTATCTAGAAAAGAAATTTTATAAGAATAATTACAGATTTACTCTTAGAGGATAGCATAATTGACTATGCATTAAGTTAAATGAATATAAATTCCTTCTACATAATATAGTTAAAATAAACCATATATTTTTTTAGAAATTACAGTATGGAATTCACTTGTGTCTATAGGTTTATACTCTTAATTGCTCTGTTAGATTAAGGATGGTAGAATAGTCGAGGGCAGTAGGATCTTCACATTATTCCTGAAGAGGTCTGCTCTAAGTTGAGTAAGCAGAATAAAGATTTGAAAGATAGGATGACAACTTCTAAACTGATGGTAGTGCTATGAACATCTTGGAAGCCAAGACCAGAATTCCCAGCCTTGCAAGTAGTTATAAGAAATGGGAGATGTTCTTTTAAACAAAGATTGCTGCCTGACTACAAATCTGAAAAGACAAGGCAACAAGTATGAGCCTGTCAAAGAGTGATTATAGCCTGGCATTGAGGAATTATCACTCTGTGTGTGTGCAAAACAGAAAGAGTGGTTGTTCTTTTATTGGCCTTTTCAGCTGATTGTATAGACCCTTCTGTTGCTCAAGTCACTGTGGTATAAGAGCAGTGGCTTTCAAATATGTTGGATCATTCCATAGCAAGAAATATTAGTATATATATGGCCCACCACATAGCTATACTTACAAAACCATATAAGAAATTGAAATAAAAGTATAACAAACTGACATGTAATTCCTATTTTTTAGTATATGCCATGCATGTATTGATTGGCACTTTACAAAATTACTCTTTTATGTATATATAAATAAATAAATTATAATAAATTTATCTATAAATTATATATAAAATTGAATATATATTATTTACTTATCTATATTGATATAGATACCATTTATATTTTCTATTTAAATAAATGTAAATCAGGGTGTGACATCAACATCATACTGGAGGGAGATGCTCCCTTTGTCTCTCCCCTTTTAACATACAACCAGTAAAACATCCACAACTCAACAAAGGTGCTTCTGCCCCACACACCAGGATGGCTGAGTATTCTCCATATCTGTACATCTAAAGTTATGTGGGCTGGAACACATAGAGGAGTCAGAACCAGGGGGGACAGTGGAGGCAGTGCCTGCAAGCCCAATTCCCTTGCCACAGTGGCTGAGCCCACAGTTCCAGAGAACCCAGTAGAAGCAGGGGAGGCAACACACATGACTCTCTACTCCCGACCACAGAAGCACCCATGGTCACAGATAACTGGGCAGCAGAGGCAGTGGGCCTGTGACCCTGTCTCTCCAGCTGTGGAGGCACCCAAGACTCTGGACCCCCACCCCCTCCCTGCAGTGATGGAGCTCATGAACCCAACAACACCAGACATGGCACAGGAGCCCAGCACCCTGGCTCCCCTCCCTCACTCCCCCTACAGTGACAGAGCCTGTGACTCAGGACATCCTGAACATTGCAGAGGCACCCACCATCCTGGTGCTCCAGTCAGCAAAACCAATGACACCTGCTGTAGCAAGACACCAACAACCCTGGAACACAGCAGCAATATCAAGGGTACCGAGCAACACTCTGACAGATGAAACTGCCAACTCCCAAACATAACCAGAGGCAGTTCAGGAAAGAGACACCAGAAACTTGCACTAAAGCGCCACCTACTGGAAAATAAAAGAAGACCCTAATTTCTAACATGAAACATTCTTCCACAATCAAGTGGAAGAAAAAAAAACAACAAAGCTTTATCTAAAGAAGAAAGGACAACATTTACTTCACATGTGACAGTCATGGTGCCATCTAACACCATGAAGAACCACAGTAAAACTGTATCACAAAAAGAAATGAGAATTCTTCAGAAACCAAACTTAAAGTCATAGAATATTGTGATCTATCAAACAGAGAATTAAAAATAACTGTCATGAAGAAATTCAATGAGCTACAAGAAAACTCAGAAAGACAGTGGAATAAAATGAATGAACAGAAGAAACACTTTACCAAAGAGACTTAAACTCTAAAAAAGAAACAAACATAAATTCTGGAGCTGAAAAACAAGATGATGAATGCACTAGAAAACACTGGAAATAGAGCAGATCATATGGAAGAGAGAATTAGCAAGCTTGAAGATAGAAATCTAGAAATGATACAAGTAGAAGAGGAAAGAGAAATAAGATATTTTAAAAATGAGAAAATTCTATGAGAGCTATCTGAGTCTTTTAGGAAAGGCAACATTAAGGTAATGTCTATACCAGAAGGAACAGAGAAGGAGAAGGGAGCAGAGAGTTTATTTAAAGAAACAATAGCTTAAAACTTCCCTAACCTGGGAAGGAACTGGATATACAAGTCCATAAAGTTAAGAGAACACCTAATTACCACAATGAAAAAGACCTTCTCTAAGACACATTATACTAAACCTGCCAAAAGTCAATGAAAACAAAAGAAGTTTAAAAGCAGCAAGGGCAAAAGGAACCTACAAAGAACCCCCATTAGACTATGAGAAGATTTCTCAACAGAAACTCTATAGGACAGGAGAGATTAGAATGACATTCTCACTCAAAATACTGAAACATAAAAATTGTCACCAAAGGATACTCTATCATTCAGATACAAAGGAGAAATACTTTCCTAGACAAACAAAAGTTGAGGGAGTTAATCATCACTAGATCCGCCTTACAAGAAATGTTGAAAGGATCTCTTCTACTAGAACCAAAATTCAAACATACACAAAACATTGAGTAATATGATAAATAGACAGACAGAATCAGAAAATTGCAACTCTATCAGAATAGATTTTAAAATACTTTATTATAGCATAATGTTGAAAGGGTGGGAAAGTATGAAAAAATAACTATGGCTACTTCAATTTGATAACAAACTCACAACATAAAAAGATATAATTTTTTATATGGACAAGAAAAATATAAAAGGAGAAGAGGAAAAGGACAGACCCTGTATAGGCAAATAAAGGTAAGATGATATCAGCAAAAAAAGGACAATTTTATCTGTGATTCATCTTATACAAATGCCATGGTAACCACAAAACATAAACTAGAGCAAAGACATGAAACAAAGAAAAGAGGAATCAGAAAAACATCAAAGAAAACCACTGAACCAAAATAGCAGACAGAAATTCAAGGAAAAGAAATAATGGAAATATTTACAAATGAAGCAACTAACAAAGGATTAATCTCTAAAATATACAAACAGCTCATGCAGCTCAATATCAAAAAAATAAACAACCCAATCAAAAAATGGACAGAAGTCCTAAATCGACTTTTCTCTGAAGAAGTCATACAAATTGCCATGAGGCACATGAAAAGATGCTCAACATCACTAATTATCAGAGAAATGCAAATCAAAACTACGATGAGGTACCACCACATACCAGTCAGAATGGCTATCATCAAAAAATCTACAAACAATAAATGCTGGAGAGGGTGTGGAGAAAAGGGAACCCTCTTACACTGTTGGTGGGAATGTAAATTGATGCAGCCACGCTGGGCAACAGTATGGAGATTCCTTAAAAAACTAAAAATAGAACAATCGTATGACCCAATAATCACACTCCTGGGCATATACCTGGAGAAAGCTATAATTCCAAAATATACATGCACCCAATGTTCATTGCAGCACTATTTATAATAGCCAGGACATGGAAGCAACCTAAATGTCCATCAACAGAGGAATAAATAAAGAAGATGTTGTACATATATATAATGGAATATTACTCAGCCATAAAAAGGAACAAAATCATGCCATTTGCAGAGATGTGGATGGACCTAGAGACTATCATACAGAGTAAAGTAAGTCAGAAAGAGAAAAACAAACATGTATATTAACACATATATATGAAATTTAGAAAAATGGCAGAGATGAACCTATTTGCAAAGCAGAAATAGAGACACAGATGTAGAGCACAAGTGTATGGACACCAAGGAAGGAAAGGGATGGGATGGATTTGGAGATTGGGATTGACATATATACACTACTTTGTAGTAAGTAGATGGTTGGTGAGGGCCTACTGTATAGCACAGGGGGGAAAAAAGAAATAATAGAGATATAGAGCAACCAGAAAACAAAGGATAAAATGGCAATACTACATCCTTATCTATTAATAATCACTCTAACTGTAAATGGATCGAATTCACCACTCAGAAGTCAGAGTGGCTGAATAGATTAAAAATCAAGACCCACCTATATGTTCCCTCCAGAAGACTCATCTCAGCTCTAAAGACAAACATGAGCTCAAAGTAAAGGGATGGAGAATGATTACTCCAAGCAAATGACAGCCCTCCAAAAAAACACATGTCATATCAGACAAAATAGACTTCAAGCCAAAAAAGGTGACAAGACACAAAGATGGACAGTACATAATGATAAAGGGGACAATTCATCAATAAGACATAATAGTTATTAGTATATATGCACATAACATAAGAGGAAAAAAACATCTAAAGCAATTGCTAACAGAACTAAAGGGAGAAATTGACAGCAACATGTTAATAGTAGGGGACTTTAACACTTCATTTACGTCAATGGACAGATTATCCAGAGAGAAAATCAATAAGGAAATAGTGGCCATAAGTGAACATTAGAGCAGATGGACTTAATAGATTTATATAGAACATTTCTACCCAATTCATCAGAATACACATTCTTTCCAAGCATGCATGTAACATTCTCTAGGATAGACCTCATACCAGGCTACAAAACAAGCCTCAAAAAATTTAAGAGGAGAGAAATTATTTCAAGCATCTTTTCTGATCACAGTGGTGTAAAACTAGAAGTCAACTACAAGAAGAAAGCTGGAAAAATCACAAATATGTGGAGATTGAACAGTATGCTACTGAATAGCTATTGGGTGAACAAAGAAATCAGGGGAGGAATTTTAAAATACCTGAAGATATTGAAAATGAAAATACAACAAACTAAAATTTATGGGATGCAACAAAAGTAATATTTAGAGGGAATTTTATAGCAAAACAGGTCTACCTAAAAAAAAAACAAGAAAGAGTCTCAAATAAACCGTCTAACTTTACACCTAACAGAACTAGAAAAAGAAGAACAAGCAAAGCTCACAGTCAGTTGAAGGAAGGAAATAATAAAGATCATAGCAGAAATAAGTGAAATAGAAACTAAAAACACAATAGAAAGATCAATGAAATTAAGAGCTGATTCTTTGAAAAGATAAACAAAATTGACAAACCTTTAGCTAGACTCACTAAGAAAAAAGAGAGAAGGCTCTGATAAAGTCAGAAATGAAAGAGGAGAAACAAATATACAGAAATACAAAGGATTATAAAAGAATATTATGACAGCTATATATCAGAAAATTCCTAGAAACATATAACCTCCCAAGGGTGAGTAAAAAAGAAATAGAAAATATGAATAGACCAGCCACTAATAAAGGGATTGAAAGGGCAATCAAAAACCTCCCAAGAAACAAAAATCCAGAACCAGATGGCTTCACAGATGAATTCTACCAAACAATGAAGAAGATTTAATATACCCTTCTCAAAGTCTTCCAAAAATTGAAGAGAGGGAACAATTCCTAATTCATTTTATGAGACCAACATTACCCTGATACAAAAACCAGACAAAGACAACACACAAACAAAAATTATAGGCCAATAAGTCTGATGAACACTGATGCAACAATCCTTAACAAAATATTAGCAAGCCAAAAACACAACAATACATTAAAAGGATCATATGCCATAATAAAATGGGATTTATTCCCGGGATGCAAGGATGGTTCAACATCTACAAATCAATCAATGTAATACAGCACATTAACAAAATAAAGGAAAAAAAGTATATGATCATCTCAATAGATGCAGAAAAAGCAGTTAAGATTCAACATCCATTTATAATTAAAACTCCCAATAAAATGGGTATAGATGGAACACACCCCAACACAATAAAGGGCATATATGACAAACCCACAGCTAACATGATACTCAATGGAAAAACAGAAAGCTATCCCTCTTTTACAAACAGGACAAGGATGCCCACTCTCACCACTCTTATTCAGCGTAGTATTGGAAATCCTAGACAAAGCATCATCAAGAAAGGATAAATTATATTCAATGTTCTTAATTCAGTAAGGCAAGAAGGTTTATAACACTTGGAAATATCATTCTTTAAATTTTAAAGGGTTAATTTCTGTATCAGCACAGTTATGATTCCTGCAGTCATCTGAAATCTCAATTCAAGTAGAATAGATTATTATTTTTAGAATTCAAGGTAAAGAAGATGTCCACATCTTAGTAATAATACAAGCAATGTGTGCCATTGTGTATATTTGTTTACTTGTTTGTTGCTGTAGGTATATTTAATTACTGGGTTGCATGAAGCATATAGTATGATAACTTTGCTCTAACTCTGAAACCCAAGCTCTTTCTGATATGCTATAACAATTCTTAAAGATTCATATGAGGAAATTCATTAAGATGGGAATACTTCTTTGATATAGGTTGCTTAAATTCCCCTGAAAAGATGAGTAGGACCTATAACTGCTAAGTGGGCATAACACTTTTATGTAAGTCTTCCAACCTATAGGCTTAAAAATTACATAAATACAAGCAACTTCCTGAAAGAGTCCCCAAATTAGTTTATTCTTCAGTTAACAAGAACTGTAATCTTTCCTCTACAAAATGGTGAGCAACTCTTTGAAAAACTTGTTAGAGAAATCAGTTGTTAAGAGTATAAATGAAGACTTTAATCATGTATAGTCAGAAACCATAGTTGAGGATCATGCATTTCCATGTGGCCTAATGTTAGGTGTCCTAAGAAGCTGCAGTTGTTATGCTACTAAAAAAGCCTTAAAGGGTTTTAAAACTTTCTGACTTAGCTAGAGATCAATAAAATTAATCAACCTTTTCTTAGGCAATTAAGCATTGATAAGAGACTGTCATCCCATTTTAATTTCTTAGACATCATTAGAATTTCATATTGACTATTGCCTTCCTGCATACTTCTTTAAAATGTTTTTCTACTAGTTATAAAATTATAACAAATGTATATACATATAAAACAAGAAAAAAAAAGTTAATCACTCTAATCCCACCATCCAGAATCAATAACTTTTAGCATGGCAGCGTAATTTAAGTTAGTTCAGATTATATTACATGTACAGTTTTAAATCCTGGGGGGTTATTGTCATTGAAAATACTTTAAATAATAGTTTTGCATGTTGGAATAAGGCTTTTGTTAACATCATTTAAAATGCCATATTCAATTCTATCTAATGTCCAATTTAAGTGAATTTATGTTGTTTCTAAATATGCCACAAATTTCATAGTTTCTATGAGAAACATAAATAGTTTTAAAAGAGGTATCAATAAAGGCCTTTAAGTAATGGGGAGGAATTAGTTGATCAGTCAATTAACATGTATTTATTTAGCATCTTTGATGCGTCTCATGCTGAACTAGGAGCTATAAAGAATGACATAGTTCTGAACTAGGAGAATGGGATATGAATGGAAATGAAGGGACAGTATGATGGTCCCAAGAAAGAGCACCCAACTGAGCCTTGGATTCTCATCCCAGCTACATCACCCAGTGCCCTGTAACTAACATTGATCAAATTGTTAAATTGCTCTGAACCCATTCTCTCTGTCTTTAAATGAGAATTAAATAAAATAATCCACATAAACCTCTTAGCAAGACCCCTGACCCTTAAAAATGTTCACTAATTGCTAGTACTATTTTTACAGTCACTTGCTTTGTGATTTTGGGTAAACACTGAGATTCACAGAGTGTAGGTTTCCTTAAATCTCCCTTAGGGACCACAGAAAAATGTGAGAGAGGTCCTAGGGAAGAAAGGTAAGTGAAACTGTGTACCTTAAAGGAAGACAACACATGAATAATCATTAACATACTGTGTGACTGTCATTATGCTACACAGATACATATAAACATGAATTACATTTATAACCTCCTAAAAACTCTATGGAGCAGATTACTTTAGTCCTCATTATGCAGGTGAGAAAACTAAGGTTATAAATCTCAAGTAATTTTTCCAAGCTCACTAAAATTGTGAGTGGCCCAGCCAGGTTCAAACCAAGCAGACGGACTTCAGAACAAGTCCTGGTATACTGTACTTCCTTGCTATTAAAAAGTAAAAGAGAGAAGAAGGAAGGAAGGAAGGGAGGAAGGAGAGAGGGAGGGAAGGAAGGAAGGAAGGAGGGAGGAGGGAGGGGAGAAGGGAGGGAGGGAAGGAAGGAAGGAAGCAGTGAGGGAGGGAAGGAGGGAGGGAGGAAAGGAAAGAAGGGATGGTTAATTTAGTTTAAAAATGTATTGAGGGACCACTATATATCAGTAACTGTGTAAGATGCTGGATTTACAAATATGAATGCACCAAACATGATCCCAACTCTTCAGAAGTAGAAGCAGGCATGTGAAGAGGTTTGTGCAAGGATAATGGTAAAAATATATCCAAGGTCAGAAGATAGCTCAGCAGTGATTAACTGATTCACTCTGTGGGGAGGAGGGCCGAGGACGTCCTGGATCTTGGGATAAGGAAGGGCTTCACAGAGTGAAGCCTGAAAAGCGTTTGAAGTGTTAAATAGGCAATTTCCACATTGTCAAGGGAAGAGGGGCATTGTGGGTAGAGGGGATAATACATCTGAAGGGATATGATTATGAACCAGCATAGCGTATTTTAGAGACAACATACAGTTTCAGCACTTCCAGGACATTGAATGAAGAGCCAGGAGGTAGACCTCTCTACCATTTAGGACATCTAGAAGTCTCATTAAAAGCTCTATTTAACCAAAACACATAGACTACACTATTTTAAACATTGGAATTTAACCTGATTAAAAGTGACATTTTCCAGACATAGACATAAAATCTTGACATGAAAGGCGACTGTGCTTTACACTGTTTTGCAATAGTACATTCAGTGAACACTAGACTGTTCCCTAAGTGACCTCCACTTAACCAACATGCCTGTAAACTCTCATTCCAATCCCTCTGTAATACCCACTGACTGATGCTTGTGACAGTTGAATACTCATAGCTAGTAGGCAGTTCTCTAGTGTGTCCATGCATTTCTGAAACCATTAGATCAATTAGGAATATATTTGGCAGTAAGAATCAGAAAGCACCAGGGAATTGTTTTTCTCACTTTATGAGAAGTCAGAGGTAGGCAGTTACAGTTCAGTAACTCAAGACCCCACAGTCAAGAACATGGGATTGCACTGGCCTCTCCTTTGTGTCACAAAATGGTTGCTGAAACTCCAGCTATCATGCCCATGTCCTCCTTATCATGAAAGGAAAAAAGAAGGAGAAAAAAAGCGGTAAGGGTAATACTAATTACATTGTCTTGTTTTGGTTTTTTGTTATTATTGGGTTTTTTATTAGAAAAGCAAAAGATTCTTCAAAAACGAGTAAAATAGCTTTAAAAATGTTGTTGAATTAGGTGTATGAGGGAAAATGTAAAACATTTGGGGAGAAATCATGAAAATCTAAAAAAAAAATCTATACTCAAATTGCTTGATATTTGTCTTTAAGTTCTTGTTCCCTTCAGAGATAACAAAATTTGAAATTTTGAGAGATTTTGAAATACACTACTGGTGTGTTTTATGCAAGAAAAAAAACAAACAAACAAGAGACTTCATTGGGTGTAATGATACCCAAAGAAAGCCCTTGACCCTATATCAAAGGACTGGCAAATAAATAGATATTTATATTCTTTGGTTAAAATAAAACGAAGTATATATGTATACTTTCATAAGAGTCTCTTCTTTGACTTTTGGATTAACCAATTACTTCATTCATTCACTCATTTATTCATCTATTTATTTAACAAACATCCATGAGTAACTGCTCTGTGCCAGCCAGCACAAGCTGCCAGGGCTACATAGATGAACAAAGCATAATCCTATCTGGAAGATACAGAAAACCAACGCTAGAGATGCTTTTTAAAATACCAGGGAAACTCAGTGAGTTGGGAACTTTACTTCCTAACACGAAATGAGAAATACTATAGCATCCAATCCCTGCCACTCATTACTGAACGAAGTGAACAACTTGTGCTTCAAGTAATTTATAAGGATCACAGGGGAAATTGTAACAGAGTTTTTAAAAAATATTTCTTTCCAAAAGTATTACCTGTGTTATTTAAAAGGCACACCATCACATTTGAAACACGACTATTACAAGCTAACTGCAAAGAGAATAAAACTGTTTTGTTGGGCTTAGCACTTTCCAAAGCTCTGGGAGTTGATCATCAAAATAAAAACCTATTGTTCCGGGAAAGGTGAACAGCAGGAACATCAAGAGTCCTGGAGAAGATTATTCATTTGCAGTCCTATTTGGCAGGATGTCAAATCTCTGAGTATTTCCGTGCCCAGAAACACTGAAGTCACAATGTTTGGTTTGATCAATTTCCGCCTCCTTGGCCTCTCCTCACCAGTCAGGCCAATTTACCATGCCGGGTCTGCCTCTAGTCTCTGCTCGCATTTTTAATGAGGATATTGCTTCCTTCTCCCTCACCTCTGAGATATCTTTGCTATGCTTGAGTGGATTCAAGATCGTGTAGAAGTAATGGAATTAGGCTATCAGCACAGCTCTGCTTAATATGTTTTTAGTCTGTCTTTGTTTGAGGGATTCATCTTTCTTAAATTCTCAGTGCTCTTCAGCACCACTGAACAGAATAACATTAGCGTGCATTTGTCATTATATCACTAGTTAGACATACCCTTCTTTCACAGGAGAAAACTCAGAGCACTCATTAACTACTTACATTAAAGCCTCGACAAAATCCAGGTTGGAGTGTGAAAACTCATTTACACCTGCTGGAAGGGGATCATTAGCCAACTGAATGATGAGAAGAGGTGCATGCTTAGGACTGGGAAGGAAAAGAGGGTCCCAGAATTTGACTTCTTGAAGCTTTTAATGCCTGTGATGTGAAGCACTTCAGGTTTCTGATCCCAGACTCAGTATTAGTTCTATGGCAAGCCTGAAGTGACACAGCCCTGAATTACTTTAGGGATTTTTCTCCATTCTAAGAAGGGCAAGGTCAAGAATATTCTTTTGATTAGAAAGTGGCAAGCATGGTGATTAGCAAACCCTTCTTAAATCTGGCAGCTTTGCTTTACGAGTCCTCATGGTGTGGGGTGATTTCTTCCTCTTCTCTATTTCTCTTTTTTTGTGAGGAGTGAAGTTGGAAGACAACATGGTCACATTGTTTCTGTTTTAATGGAACTAAGAGATCCACAATTAAAGACAAAGAAAATTCAACACACTGAATTATAGACCACCTAGTCTAATGCTCTAGGTAGGAAGGGCCTGCATGCATTTTTGCCATCAAAACAGTAGGCATACAGGATGCTCCTCCACTGTCCCTCCCTTCTCCCTCTCCTCATTCTAATTCTCATCTTCCGTTCTACAAATGGGAAGGTATGGGCAGAAATGCAAATCCATTGTCAACACTGTGTTCCTCTAGACAATGTGATGTCAGTTTTCCCTGCTTCTTATAGGTGTCCCCTAATCTCTATAAATGACTCTCTCTTAAGTTTCTCCTAAAATCAGGGTGTATACACCATCCATGAGATTCCTTACTCACACACACTTCCCATTCCTGCTCTTCTCTTCCTTCTTATGTGACCTGAGGGCAGGAAACAAGGAGAGCAATTTCATCTGATTCTTAACAAAGCCTGAGGGGCATGTGTGGCCCCAGTTCTTGTGACTCCTTCTCACCTCTCTCCTTAGAATGTTTGGTACCTGATTCTCATTTATCCCAAGTTTTCGACCCCTGTTAGCAGCCAGAGAAAAGAGGTAAACTTCCATTTAACATTTCTTCCATTAGTCTGAAAAAATACAGAACACCTGCCTTCCTTGCTGGCAGTTTTAATAATGTAACCCTCTTTTGGATTCAGCAATTACACCAGCTCAAATCTTGACCCAAATGCGTTGCTGAACAAGTGGAGGTGCTGAAGAAACAGGACTCCCTAAGGAGACTTTGGAAGAACGACCTCCACCTCCAAGGCCAGCAAACATCTGCTCCTGACACATTTCTCACAAATCACAACAATCTGCCTGGAAGGGAAGGGAGGGTGGGAGCGTTTGACAAGTCTGTGTGTCTTTTGGTTGAATAATCACTGCTATCTTAACTGTTTAATTAGAGAAGAAAGGAAAAGGCTTGCTTTCAGGATGAAGGATGAGGGAAGTTACCTAGCCTGAAAAATATGCTTTTTTTGTTTTTCTCCAGAGCTTTTGGATTGTCATCAGAGTCATCAACCTTACTTACTACTTCTGATAAAGGGAAATTGAGAATTGAGGATTGAGGACAACTTTTAAAGTTTATCAGCAAAATTTATCTAAAGGAGTTTTGGCTGAGGTGCTTGTTCTGACTTGGGCTGACAGTGACTACAGGTGCACTGCAGGGAGAGGAAGGGAAGGGAGCCTTGGTGAACTTCATTTCAGTTACAGAATGTGAGTCTTCAAAGGAGAAGTGTGTAGTTGTCCTAGAAGGGACCAAAAAATTGACTCAGCCTTGCAAAGAGAATCCAATAATTCCTTTTACATAACCAATTTCCTCCCCGGAGCCCAGAAGAGATTGTAAGTTGAATCCAAATGTTATTATTTATTCGTTTTTTAATTTATTTTCCCAATCAACTTTGTACTTGCCTAGAGAAAATAAACCTCAGAAGAATCACATGTGGAGTGATCCGAGGGGAGACCTTCAAGATGACGGAGGAGTAAGACATGGAGATCACCTTCCTCCCCACAAATACATAAAAAATTCACCTACATGTGGAACAACTCTTACAGAACACTTACTGAATGCTGGCAGAAGACCTCAAACTTCCCAAAAGTCAAGAAAATTTCCGTGTACCTGGGTAGGGCAAAAGAAAAAACAGAGACAAAAGAATAGGGATGGGACCTGCACCTCTGGGAGGGAGCTGTGAAGGAGGAAAGATTTCCACACACTAGAAGCCCCTTCATTGGCAGGGACAGGCAGAGGGAAGCTTCAGAGCCACAGAGGAGAGCGCAGCAAACAGGGGTGCAGAGGGCAAAGTGGACAGATTCCCACACAGAGGATCAGTGCAGACCAGCACTCACCATACTGAGATGTTTGTCTGCTCAACTGCCGGGGTGGGTGGGGACTGGGAGCTGAAGCTCAGGATTCGGAGGTCAGACCCCAGGGAGAGGACTGGGGTTGGCTGTGTGAAGACAGTCTGAGGGGCTAGTGAGCCACAGCTAGCTGGGAGGGAGTCCAGGAAAATGTCTGGACCTGCCTAAGAAGCAAGAGACCATTGTTTTGAGGTGCTCAAGGAGAGGGGATTCCTTTCCCGTGTGCCCACAGTAGGCAGAGCACTGCCTAAGTAAGCTCCAGAGACAGGCGCAAGCTGTGGCTATCAACTTGGACTCCAGAGGCAGGCACGGACCACTAACACTGCCTCCACTTCCACCAAGAATCCTGTGTGCAAATGCAGGTCACTACCCACACCGCCCAGAGAACCTGTGCAGCACACCACTGCCAGGGTCCCGTGATCCAGGACCAACTTCCCTGGGAGAACACAGTGTGCCTCAGGCTGTTGCATTGTCATGCTGGCCTCTGCCGCTGCAGGCTCACCCCGCATTCCAATTATGACTACCATACCCCTCCCTCTCCCTGGCCTGCGTGAGCAAGAGTGCCCTAATCAGCCACTGCTTTAACCTGCTCCTGTCTGGGTGGGGAAAAGAAACCTGAGGGCAGCCTACACACAGAGGCTGGGCCAAAACCAAAGCTCAACCCCAGAAGCTGTGCGAACAAAGAGAAAGGGAAATTTCTCCTTGCAACCTCAGGAGCAGCAGATTAAATCCCCACAATCGACTTGATAAAACACTACATTGGTGGAATACCTGAATTGAAAATGAATGTTCCCAAAATTGAGGTGGTGGACTTTGGGAGCAAATGTAGACTTGGGGGTAGCTTTCTGTGTTTGATTTGTTTTCGGATTTATGTTTATCTTAGTATAGTTTTTAGTGCTTGTATTCACTAATAGGTTTGTTTATTGGTTTGGTTGTTATCTTCCTTTTCTTTAATTCTCTTTTTGTCAGTGTGTGTGTGTATGTTTTTTTGTGTGAATTTGTCTGTTTAGATTTGCTTTTATTATTTGTCTTAAGTTTCTGCTTGTTCTTTTTCTGTTTCTTTTTTTAGTTCAGAGTGTGTGTGTATGTTTCTTGGTGTGATTTTGTCTGTTTAGTTTTGCTGTTACCATTTGTTTTGGGGTTCTGTCTGCTCCTTTTTTTTTTCTTCCTTTTCCTCCATGCTGTGCAGCTGGAAGGGTCTTGGTGCTCCAGCCGGGGGTTGGGCCTGAGCCTCCAAGGTGGGAGAGCCGAGTCTAGGACATTGGAGCACCAGAAACCTCCCGGCCACATGCAATATTAATTAGTGAGAGCTCTCCCAGAGATCTCCATCTCAACCTTAAGACCCAGCTCCACTAAGACCAGCAAGTGCAAGTGCTGTACACCCCATGCCAAACAAAGAGCAAGACAGGAACACAACCCCACCAATTGGCAAACAGACTGCCTAAACTCATACTAAGTTCACAGACACACCAAAACACACCACCGAATACAGCCCTGCCCACCAGAGGTACAAGATCCAGCCCCACCCACCAGAACACAGGCACCAGTTCCCACCACAAGGAAGCCTACCCAAGCCACTGAACAAAAATCACCCCCTGGGGGCAGACAGCAAAAAAACAGGAACTACAAACCTGCAGCCTGCGAAAAGGAGACCACAAACACAGTAAGTTAAACAAAATAAGAAGACAAAGAAATATGCAGCAGATGAAGGAGCAAACAAATGAAGAGGAAATAGGCAGTCTACCTGAAAAAGAATTCAGATAATGATTGTAAAGATGATGCAAAATCTCAGAAACAGAATGGAGAAAATACAAGTAACATTTAAGAAGGACCTAGAAGAACTAAAGAGCAAACAAACCATGATGAACAACACAATAAATGAAATTAAATATACTCTAGAAGGAATCAATAGTAGAATAAGTGAGGCAGAAAAATGAATACGCAACCTGCAAGATAGAATAGTGGAAATAACTGCCAAAGGGAAGAATAAAGAAAAAAGAATGAAAAGAATTGAGGACAGTCTCAGAGACCTCTGGGACAACATTAAATGCACCAACATTCGAATTATAGGGGTCCCAGAAGAAAGGGACTGAGAAAATATTTGAAGAGATTATAGTTAAAAACTTCCCTAACATGGGAAAGAAAATAGTCATTCAAGTGCAGGAAGCGCAGAGAGTCACAAGCAGAATAAACTCAAGGAAAAACATGCCAAGACATGTATTAATCAAACTATCAAAAATTAAATACAAAGAAAAAATATTAAAAGAAGCAAGGAAAAAGCAACAAATAACATACAAGGGAATCCCCATAAGGTGAACAGCTGATCTTTCAGCAGAAACTCTGCAAGCCAGAAGGGAGCGGCAGGACATATTTAAAGTGATGAAAGGGAAAAACCTACAACCAAGATTACTCTACCCAGCAAGGATATCATTCAGTTTCAATGGAGAAATTAAAACCATTACAGAGAAGCAAAAGTTAAGAGAATTCAGCACCACCAAACCAGCTATACAAGACATGCTAGATGAACTTCTCTAAGTGGAAAAAAGAGAAGGAAAAGACCTAAAAAACAAACCCAAAACAATTTTTTAAAATGGTAATAGAAACATATATATTGATAATTACCTTAAACGGGAAAGGATTAAACACTCCAACCAAAAGACATAGACTGGCTGAATGGATACAAGAACAAGACCTCTATATATGCTGTCTACAAGAGACCCACTTCAGACCTAGAGACACATACAGACTGAAAGTTGGGGGATAGAAAAAGATATTCTATGCAAATGGAAATCAAAAGAAAGTTACACTAACCATACACATATCAAACAGAATAGGCTTTTAAATAAAGACTATTGCAAGAGATAAAAGGCACTACATAATGATCAAGGGATCAATCCAAGAAGAAGATATAACAATTGTAAATATGTATGCATCCAACACAGGAGCACCTCAATACATAAGGCAAATGCTAACAGCCATAACAGGGGAAATTGACAGTAATACAATCATAGTAGGGGACTTTAACACCCCACTTTCACCAATGGACTGATCATCCAAAATGAAAATAAATAAGGAAACACAAGCTTTAAATGACACACTAGGTCAGATGGACTTAATTGATATTTATAGAACATTCCATCCAAAAACAACAGAGTACACTTTCTTTGCAATTGCAAATCAAACATTCTCCAGGATAGATCATAGCTTGGGTCACAAATAAAGCCTCAGCAAATTTAAGAAAATGGAAATTGTATCAAGTATCTTTTCCAACCACAACGCTATGAGACTAGATATCAATTACAGGAAAAAATCTGTAAAAAATACAAACACATGGAGGCTAAACAAATACACTACTAAATAACCAAGAGATCACTGAAGAAATCAAAGAGTAATCAAAAAATACCTAGAAACAATTGACAATGAAATCAGGACAACCCAAAACCTATGGGATGCAGCAAAAGCAATTCTAAGAGGGAAGTTTATAGCAATACAATCCTACCTCAAGAAACAAGAAACATCTCAAATAAACAACGTAACCTTACAGCTAAAGCAATCAGAGAAACAACAACAACAACAAAAACCCCATAGTTAGCAGAAAGAAAGAAATCATAAAGATCAGATCAGAAATAAATGAAAAAGAAATGAAGAAAACAACAGCAAAGATCAATAAAACTAAAAGCTGGTGCTTTGAGAAGATAAATAAAATTGATAAACCATTAGCCAGACTCACCCAGAAAAAAAGGAGAAGACCCAAATCTACAGAATTAGAAATGAAAAATAAGTAACAACTGACACTGCAGAGACACAAAGGATCATGAGACACTACTACAACCAACTCTATGCCAATAACATGGACAAACTGGAAGAAGTGGACAAATTCTTTGAAAAGTGCAACCTTCCAAGACTGAACCAGGAATAGAAAATATGAGCAAACAAATCACAAGCACTGAAATTGAAACTGTGATTAAAAATCTTCCAACAGGGCTTCCCTGGTGGCGCAGTGGTTGCGCGTCCGCCTGCCAATGCAGGGGAACCGGCTTCGCGCCCCAGTCTAAAAAAAAAAAAAAAAAAAAAAAATCTTCCAACAAACAAAAGCCCAGGGCCAAATGGCTGCACAGGTGAATTATATCAAACATTTAGAGAAGAGCTAACATCAATCCTTCTCAAACTCTTCCAAAATATAGCAGAGGGAGGAACACTCCCAAACTTATTGTTCAAGGTATCATCATCCTGATACCAAAACCAGACAAACATATCACAAAAAAAGAGAACTGCCAATATCACTGATGAATAGAGATGCAAAAATTCTCAACAAAATACTAGCAAACAGTATCCAACAACACATTAAAAGGATTATACACCATGATCAAATGGGGTTTATCCCAGGAATGCAAGGATTCTTCAGTACAGGCAAATCAGTCAATGTGATACACCATATTAAAAAACTGAAGGATAAAAACCACATGATAATCTTAATAGATGCAGAAAAAGGTTTGAACAAAATTCAACACCCATTTATGATAAAAACTCTCCAGAAAGTGGTCATAGAGGGAACCTACCTCAACATAAAAAAGACCATATATGACAAATCCACAGCCAACATCATTCTCAATCATGAAAAACTGAAACCATTTCCTCTAAGATCAGGAAAAAGACAAGAGTACTCACTCCACCACTATTATGCAACATAGCTTTGGAAGTTTTAGCCACAGCAGTCAGAGAAGAAAAGGAAATAAAAGAAATCAAATCAGAAAAGAAGAAGTAAAACTGTCACTGTTTGCAGATGACATGATACTATACATAGAGAATCCTAAAGATGCTACCAGAATACTACTAGAGCTAATCAGTGAATTTGGTAAGGTAGCAGGATACAAAATTAATGCACAGAAATCTCTTGCATTCCTATACACTAACAATGAAAGATCTGAAAGAGAAATTAAGGAAACACTCCCATTTAACATTGCAACAAAAAGAATAAAATACCTAGGGCTTAACCTACCCAAGGAGACAAAAGACCTGTATGCAGAAAACTATAAGAGACTGATGAAAGAAATTAAAGATGATACAAACAGATGGAGGGATAGACCATGTTCTTGAATTGGAAGAATCAACATTGTGAAAATGACTATACTACTCAAAGCAATCTACCGATTCAATGCAATTCCTATCAAACCACCAATGGCATTTTTCACAAAACTAGAACAAAAAAATTTTACAATTTGTATGGAAACAAAAAAGACCTCGAATACCCAAAGCAAACTTGAGAAAGAAAAACGGAGCTGGAGGGATGAGGCTCCCTGACTTCAGACTATACTACAAAGCTACAGTAATCAAGACAGTATGGTACTGGCACAAAAACAGAAATATAGATCAATGGAATAGGGTAGAAGGCCCAGAGATAAACCCACGCACATACGGTCGCTACATCTTTGACAAAGGAGGCAAGGTTTTAAAATGGAGAAAAGACAGCCTCTTCAATAAGTGGTGCTGGGAAAACTGGACAGCTACATGTAAAAGAATGAAATTAGAACACTTCCTAACACCATACACAAAAATAAACTCAAAATGGA
>NC_041227.1:107072625-107112828 GCF_002837175.3 Physeter macrocephalus | reverse complement strand
AACAAATGGGACCTAATGAAACGTAAAAGATTTTGCACAGCAATGGAAACCATAAACAAGACAAAAAGACAACCCTCAGAATGAGAGAATGTATTTGCAAATGAAGCAACTGACAAAGGATTAATCTCCAAAATATACAGACAGCTCATGCAGCTCAATATCAGAAAAACAAACAACCCAATCCAAAAATGGGTGGAAGACCTAAACAGACTTTTTTCCAAAGAAGATATACAGATTGCCAACAAACACATGAAAGGTTGCTCAACATCACTAATCATTAGAGAAATGCAAATCAAAACCACAATGAGGTATCCCCTCACACTGGTCAGAATGGCCATCATCAAAAAAATCTACAAACAATAAATGCTGAGAGGGTGTGGAGAAATGGGAACCCTCTTGCACTGTTGGTAGGAATGTAAATTGATACAGCCACTATGGAGAACAGTATGGAGGTTCTTTAAAAAACTAAAAGTAGAACTACCATACGACCCAGCAATCCCACTACTGGGCATATACCCTGAGAAAACCATAATTCAAAAAGAGACATATCCCAATGTTCATTGCAGCATTATTTATAATAGCCAGGACATGGAAGCAACCTAAGTGTCCATCCACAGATGAAAGGATAAAGAAGATGTGGCACATATATACAGTGGAATATTACTCAGCCATAGAAAGAAGCAAAATTGAGTTGTTTGTAGTGAGGTGGTTGGACCTAGAGTCTGTCATACAGAGTTAAGTAAATCAGAAAGAGAAAACCAATACCGTATGCTAACACATCTATATGGAATCTTAAAAAAAATGATTCTGATGAACCTAGGGACAGGACAGGAATAAAGATGCAGATGTAGAGAATGGACTTGAAGACATGGGTTGGGGGGTAATGGTAAGCTGGGATGAAGTGAGAGAGTAGCATTGACATATATATGCTACCTAATGTAAAATAGAAAGCTAGCGGGAAGAAGCTGCACAGCACAGGGAGATCAGCTTGGTTCTTTGTGACCTCCTAGAGGGGTGGGCTAGGGAGGGTTCGAGGGAGGTGCAAGAGGAGGGGATATGGGGATATATGTATACATATAGCTGATTCACTTTGTTATACAGCAGAAACTAACACCACATCGTAAAGCAATTATACTCCAATAAAGATGTAAAAGAAAAAGAAAAAGTGCATGTGACAAGTCATAGGACAGAAGAAACCCCTCAACTCAGGAACACTCACATTTTGTGTTTGCTTGTATTGTGGATAAATGATAATACTGACAAACTTAAAATCCCTCCATGAAAGCTCTTAATACTTTCTCAATTTTCTGTAACTCTTCACAGATGATAAATTACTTTCCCACATATATCCTCATTTAGACACTAGAACAATCCTGTAAAATTACTGTTTTTTATGTCCAGTTTTACAGAGTAGTAAGCAAATGCATAAACTGTAAGGGACCTGCTGAATGTCTCACAGCCAGTCATTGGCAAAGATGGATCTTGAAACCAGGCATCATGAACCCATTTCCCCACACCATATATCCCCCTTTATTATTTCACTGAATTGTCCCATATCTTCTCTACTTATTCAATTTCATTTTGTAAATGTTTGATACAGAGAACTGACTGAAGTCAGGGCACTCACTCCATGATCCCCTCAACAGTGACCAACACAGCATTAGACCTTAAATAAACACTTGTCTGATAAATGAATGAATGTCTATACCATTTATTGAGAACACATTTTTTTTAGATTCTATTCTTTTTTTATTTTATTTTGGAAAATACAGATTTTTAAACGTTAATTGTTATATTTTTATTAATTAATTTTATTCAAGTATAGTTGATTTACAATGTTGTGTTGGTGTGCCTTACAAGGTATTTTTATATGCACAATATTGTGTGATCCTTAAAATACCTCATTAAGTATCATCCCCATTTTATAGGAGAGGAAATTAAGGCCCAGAAAAGTAAGAGAACTTTCCCCATTCACTCACTAGAATGTACAAGTGTATTTGTAGACTGTGTTTATTTCTACGTCTTTCCTCTTCTCCCTACATCTCTCCTTACCCAGTCTCTAAATCTGCACCATCCAATATAAGAGTCACTAGTGACATGTGGCTATGGAGCACTTGAAAGGTGAGTAGTCCAAATTGATATCTGCCATGAAGTGCACAGTATACACAAGATTTCAAAGACTTAATATGAAAATATGATTGGAAGATATATTGTTGATATTTTATGTTGATCACATGTTAAAATTATGATGTTTTAGGTAAAGTTAAATAAAATATATCATTAAATTAATTTCTTCTGTCTCTTTTTACTATTTATTTTGTGGCTACTGGAAAATTTTAAGTTACATAAATGACCACATTTTTGGCTTATGTTATATTAGAAAGTGCTACTCTAAATATTCTCTGTGACCTTTCAAGTATTACCTTCTCAAATATTCAAGCATATAGCACTTCTTTAAATTCCCAAGTCACTTGAAATATATATCATGAAAGTTAATACTTCCTTACATTTTTTTCCTAATTCTTCTATGGAGAAGGAGTTAAGGAACAAAAATATTTCTATAATCTTCTCCCTTTAATTTGATTCAATTGTTGTGTGAATCCAACTTCTCATTTCTTCCACTGTCCCTCCTCTCCTGCATCTCTGCCTAATAATAATAAGTACAATTTTTTAAAGTATCTACTATTGTATTAATCAAAATGGTTAGAATATGCTGCAGCCAACAATGACCCTAAAAACTTAACAAAAAAAGTTCATTTATTCACTGGCATAAAACCCACCGCAGGTATGGGTTTCTCTCTAAGTATTGGCTTAACATTCCAGGTTACTTTGATTTTATAGCACTTCCATTTCAACACAGCTTTCATCATTATCACTAAGAAGAAGAGTACAGAAAATTTTAAACTTCCACTCAGAAGTGATATGTATCACATGCCCACAATATTCCACTGGCTATAGAGAGCCACATAGTTAGGCTTAACTTTAATGGAATGGAGAAAAACAATTCAATGTATCTAAGGTAGAAGACAACTGAATATCGGTGAATAGTAATAATGTCTACTATAACTCCTTGCTGAGTGTTGCATAGGTGGCCTTACGTTAAATATCTCCAATTCTCATAACAATCTTCTAAAATGGGTACTAACATCCTTAAACAGAGGAGGAAAAGAGATTAAATAAGTTGCCCAAATTCACAGCAAATCAGTAGCTGAGTCAGGGTTTGGCCAGAACCCAGATCTTTCTGGTTTCAAAACCTGTAAATTCCTAACTTCCTTCTTCACTCTTAGGCTAATTGTTCATTCCCTCTCTGGGTTTCTGTTAGCATTTGGTTCAAACTTTAAGCCTTTTAAAATTTATTCTTCATAATTAATTGTCTGTGTGGTTGAATTTCTAGCTATACTCTGAGTTCCTAACGGAGATGATTATCTTCCTACCTTCTGTGCCTAAAAGAGTATCCAGGGCAGAGTTGTGGCTTAAAAATATTTTTTAATCAAATGACTACATTGATTCATTTTGCAGGGAACACTGTGGAACCACTCAAATGTGCAAAACTAATTCTATAGATGTTATATAATTTAGAATTCTACCTATATGAAAGGACATTTTATATAACAATCATAAGGGGAGAAGTTTATACAGAATAATCAGGTTCTAATTAAGAAAATAAAGACAATTGAAAGTAGTTCTTGAGGGAAAATGTGTCAATGTGAGTCTAACAGTTACCCCAGTCAAGCCAGTCAAACCCAGGGATCTAAACACAGCCATTGGGCAGGCCAAATTCAGCCTCACTTGAAATAGCACTCCTTCTCAGTGGGACTCACACCTCAGATTGGAACTTGAACCCATGATCCCTGACTAGGAGGGGACTCAAACCCACTGTCTTTTGATTAAAACTTCTCACCTTGTGTCAGGACTTACTGAAGCTCAGGTTCTTTTGTCTTGTCACAGAAAGAATTCAGCGTGAGGCAAAGCAGCAGGCAAAGAGTGAGTTTATTAACATAGGATGCTTGTGAGCTATACGAGTGGGCTGGCAAGGGAGTGCAACAGCCCCAAGAACAGAGAGGGCCATGCTCTTATAATCAAAGAAAAAGTGGGGAGGGGAGAAGTCCACTTTCTTCCTCATTCTTGGGCAGATGTCAAGGTTTACATCATTAGTTCCTCCTTTGTCCCTATATGGTTTAACCAGGACTGTCATGATGTTATTTAAATCATCTGCATATTAGCAAAAGGGTGGTAATGTATACTAACATATGGTAATTTATCTCAGGTTACAGTATAATGTCCCCTTTCACCTAGCTTTTTTTCCCTTTCACCTATATTTCTGTCTTGGCTACATGCAGAAATGATACTCTTCAAGGACTATCAACTCTCTGAATTCATGTAACAAGTCGCAGACCCCATAGTTATTGTCTTGTGTTTTAACTATCTGGGTTTGTGGCTTGAGTGTGTCTGGCACTTGGATGCACCTGCTCTTCCTTCGAGGTAGTATAGATTGTCGCTTGTTTACTAGATTCTTTTCTTGAGCAGTCATTAGCTTACAACAGTCTCCCAAACTCCCTTAAAATTCCCTTTCTGTTTTTAATCCCCTAGTGGGATTTCTAAACTGACTATTTAATTATCCTACTCTATCCCTATCACACTCATTTGTTTACATATTGTCTATGCTACTTTTGTGCTATAAGGGCAGAGATGAGTAGTTGCAACAGAGGCTGTATTGTGGGAAAAGATGAAAATAATAACTAGCCTCTTATAGAAATAATTTGCTAACCTCTAGTCAAACCAGAAGTCTTTCCTTGAGAGCTAATCAAAGAGGGCAGCTTTATCAAAGCCATACTTAAATCCAAGAGCTTCATTAGAAAAGGAGCTTTTCAATGCCTTCCCACTAAGGACAAATAACAACACACCTGTAGTCAAGGGAGGTTGTATTTTTTGGCTCATTGCAGCAAGAAAGAGAACACAGCATGGAAACTGTAAGGTGTCTCAGAAAGAGAGTACTAGAAGGGGCTTGTTGTAGGATTTGTGCATGTGTTAGGTGGTTTGGGGAGGGGGGGTTTAAGACGGTATAATTTTGCTGTGTATTAGGAGCTGTCAGAAAGTGGGAAAAAAATCTGATTGCTTATCTGTATTAGTCAAGCTTCTCCAGAGAAACTGATTGAATGGTGCCCATCCACACTGGGGAGGGCAATCTGCTTTACAGTGTCCACCAATTCAAATGCTAATCTCATCCATATATATCCTCACAGAAACATCCAGAAATAATGTTTAATCTGAGCCCCTGTAACCAGTCAAGTTGACACTTAAAATTAACCATCACAATATTTTACCAACTTTTATCTAAAAGGTAAGGGGGATGGAGCAGAACGAAACCATAGATAAAGAAGCAGCAGTAACCCATATTAGCTGAACAGGGAGATGTTTGATCATTGCTGTAGTTTGGACAGTGTTGTTTTTGTCTGTGACTCAGATGACAGAGTGGTACTGTTTTGACTTGTTCCAGGATGGTCAGAGTGACCTTTTCTGATACTGGGTCCTGTGAAATTATTTATGTCCAACAGGAGAACACCATGGCCCAACTCAGGTACAGTAGTCAAGGACAAATTTTCTCTCATTCAGAACCTCACCTCTCTGTCTTTGGCCACTGCTCTCCTCTTTCTCAATCTCTTCCTTTATTTCTAGTAGAGACAATAGTTCACTTGATTCAGCAAACTGAAAGAATTTAGAGCAATATCCTTATATAGAGTCAAAAAAATGTACTCAACAAAAAGCAATCTCACCTCAAATTAAGGAGGGAGCTTAGTTTCTTGTAAAGAGTACAGTAAGTCCCCTACATATGGATAAGTTCCATTCTGAGAGTGCGTTTGTAAGTCCAATTTGTTCGTAAATCCAACAAAGTTAGCCTAGATACCCAGCTAACACAGTCGGCTATATAGTACTGTGCTGTAATAGGTTTATAATACTTTTCACACAAATAATACATAAAAAACAAACAAACACAAAAAATAAAGAAAACATTTTTAATCTTACAGTACAGTACCTTGAAAAGTACAGTAGTACAGTACAACAGCTGGCATACAGTGAACAGGCAAGAAGAGTACTGACTGGAGGAGGGAGAGGAGGTGGGAGATGGTAGAGCTGAAGGATCGTCAGCAATACGAGATGGAGGGCAAGCTGCAATGTCACTCATGGCTGACACTGTTGGCACAGGTTCTGGTTTCTTGCTGGATTCAATTCTATCTACCCTCTTGAAAAAACAATCCAGTGCTGTCTGGGTAGTAGCTCTTTTTTTTCTCATCATAGATGACACGGTAGCCCTGGATTGCATTCTGAATGGCTGCTTCAACCTTTGTGTACTGTTCTATGTTTGGGTCCAATGCCTCAAAAACTAACAGTGCCTCCTCAAATAAAGAAAATCCCCTTGCCATTTCCTGTGTCGCGCATCTCTTTGGTTTTTTAGCTACTTCTTCCTCTTGTCTTTCTTTGTCCTTTCTCTGGGCCTCCAATTCCATCAGGTCTTCATTAGTAAGCTCCTCATGTTGCACAGCAACAGTACTGTACAGTAAAGTACACAAAAGCACAACCACTTGTAGAGGATGCACGCACATGACAATGTACACCAGACATGTGAACTAACTTATGTGACTGGACATGCGAATGCACCTTTGCATCTTTGAAAGTTCACAGTTTGAAGGTTCATATGTAGCGGACTTAATTTAGGTGCTTTGAAGACAGACATAACAGAGTTTAAAATCTGAGCTTCACCATTTTCAACAATATCATTTTCGAAAAAAATCTCAGAATAACTTTATTTTTCTTCATAAGCCTTATTAAGCTTAAATAAATGTCTTATTTTTCTTATATGTAAAACAATAAAATTGTTATAAGGATTATGTAAAATAATGTCTGTATAAGCACAAAGTGTAATGTCTATCATGTAGGAAGTTTTCAACAAATAATAGCTATTATTAATACCAAATAATGATGGGCACTTCCTGCATCAAATATTTCATTTTAATGAACACAAATAATAAAGTGACAACAAATGTGGTGCTGTTAAGTGATAGAGAACAAGTGTACCCTTTTGGTGATAGATTGCTAGTGACTGAGAAAAAATATTGCAAAATAGCGTTTAGTGCATGCTCCCAATTTTCATGAATAAAATATCTTTGAATATTGGAAAAGTTGACTCTTTTATACACATATTAGTGATTTATAGTTCTTCTTCTGTATGTTGAACACTCATATTCTTTGACCATTTTTATCAGGTTAATGATTTTTTTTCCCTACATTATCATAACCAAAATAAATCATTGGAAAGGGAACTTGTCGATCACCTTTCTTTCAAAAATTCCCTGGAGTGACGTATTGACGTGAGGGTTGTCACTTTATCTTAACTACTTGGCTCCTACTTTATGGTTCATGTTGTAATGTTGACAATGAAAGAAAATAACAATTTAAAAAATATTATAGTACCAAGAGGAGCTAATCTTGACTGTGAGCTGTAGAAAACAGGTAGGTTGTACCAACAAAAGGAGAATACTATGGGCCATCTGGTTTTCACTGAATTGTTCTTAGAGCCAACAAATATGTTATGAGCCATTAAAAACTCTTTAGTTGGTCATACATAAATTATGGCCCTAATTAGTTGGTTCAGTTTTGATATGGGTGGTTTATGAGGCACGAGGCAGAAAAGACCAGCTCCTGCCTGACTTCAGGTAGAGTTCACATTAGAATATTGGCAACAGCGCAAATATATCTCAATCACACGTTCCACTAATATCAGAAGAATGTGGCATGAATTCCATATGGTGAAAAAGTAGGCCAAGGAGCGTTGGGTGACATAGAGCACATGAAAACCTAGAGGACTATGACAACCCTACTGGAATCCTGCCATTTTACCAAGTGCTCAATAACAGATGGGATGTAAAAAAACAAAAACAAAAAACAAATCCCATGTATATTTTTCTTAATGGTTGCCATGGGAAACAATTAACATATTTTAATACAATGAACCGTAGCCAAGAGTTAAAAAAATAAAATGTGAAACATTATAATCATCTATTCAAACAAGTTCAGAGAGTTCACAGGACACATATTTTTAGTGACTTAAAATTTGGGGTGGAAACTAATACCTAGGGTTTTGGAATTCCTAGGAGAAATAATTAAAAAGAAAATAATTTTATTTCCCCCTCAAGATAGCACTTGTGTTGAATTCTGGGGCACGAGATTGAAAGCATATTTCCTCATGTAAGACTCTCACAGTTGATGGCAGAGGCATAACTAAACAGATAACAAAATTTTATGACAAGAACTAGACTAAATTACATATAGAGTAGGTCTGGAACGCAAAAAAGTAGTGATCATCATCTGGGAAAGATTTGTCAGAGAAGAGGATGCTGTTGAGACCCCACCAAACCCCTGTCTGCTGAAAGTGCTGGCTAATGACAATTTACAGCTCCCCTTTTCTCTAGAGAATTAGATAATTTGTTTAACGGGGAACTGCCTCCTTGATACATTCTGTGTATACTCCCAGATCTTGGCCAATAACTGATTGAAGTTAGGAAAAGCATATTCCCCTTGCCTCAAGATTGGGCATACTCTGGGGTGCAATCTGTACTCCAGACTTTCCCCAAGGGATCAGATGGAAGCTAGTCTCCAGCTGATACCACCTCTTCCTTAGTTCTTCTTGCCCTGCTCTTCCCTTACTCCCCTTCTCCTGTGAGCACTCTCCCAATAATTCCCTTGTACAGGAATTCTTATTTCATGAGTCATTTCCAGGGGATCCTACCTAAGACAGCTTTTTTTGTGATCCAACAGACCAAGCTAAGTGTTAAGGTACATGCATCTTTTCAAATGATAATAAATTCAATTATAGGGATGAAAATATTTTCCCCATCAACATGTCCCCCTTTATCCTGTATAAAGGTAAATACTGTCCAGACTGTAGTCATCAGAAGTCAATCACTTCTTTGATATACACTTGGTCCTTTTTCCCCCCACAAATATCAGTATAGAAAATCTACTTAGTTCTTTGTACTTAATTTGCCTTTTTAGCCCAGGCTTCTAAATGTAATCTCAAGTATATGATGCTTATTTTATGTTTGAAAGATCAAGCCTACTGTTATCAAAAAACGCTTCCTTATAATTACTTGATTTTTATGATAGTAATTGAATAGCATCACCAACTTCTACTTTTGGGGTAGCCTAAAGTGCTAAATAACTGATGGGAGTTCTGTTGATACTCCCAGGGGGTACTCTGAAGAGCAGAGTAAAGTAGTTGCTGTTTGCTTATCCCCCACTACTCCAGCTCTCTGTCCCTCTTTCAAATGAGAGAAGAGATTTAACAAATCACTTAAGCCTGAATCCCCACCACATGTTTGAATCCCCACCACATGCTTGATTCCACAGCTGAACATCTTGACCTGGTCATTCAAACTATGCATAAACATTCCAGGGTCAGGAAACTGACTCAGCATAATACTTTTCATCCTAAAATTATAGAATATTTTAAAATAGAGAATGCTAGAGACTGACAAATCCAGGCTCTTCATTTCACTTGATGAGGCAGCTGAAGATCAGAGATGAGAAATTCCTTCAGTGCTATATAGATACTATTTGTGATTTTTCATACAGTGCCACCAGATTATCTTTTCCTGGATTTCCAGTTGTCTCTCCTTGCTCTGTCTTGCTCAAAATAACAAACCCAAACAAACAAAAAACCAAAAACTGACAAAATCATTGTAGCAGATGACAAGCTAGAAAGTTTGTGGCAAAGCTCATTAATGCTGGGAGCTCTTTAAGTATACACATAAGCTGGCTCTGAATATTAGGAATATCTGTCAGATTTATTAGGAAATCTGCCCATGTTGTGAAGCTTCACTTCTGTTTGACTGTGAAAGGCTTAATCATTAATTTGCCTCACCTGATACTTCATAAGATAACCAGATCTCAGAGCTTAAATTCCAATTTGGATCTGATGTTATTTCTCAAGAAAATCTAGTCTAAGGCATAAATCCTACAGTTTTAAAGTCAAATATGAAATTTCTATTCTCCTATAAAGCGGCTAACTAGAAACAGCATCCTAAGGACATTTCATGTTTTTAATGCACAGCCTATAAAAATGCATTTATTCATTCATTCAACAAATATTAATGAGAACTTATCAGGTATCAAGCACTGTGTTGATTCAAAAATAAAAGTGCTCCCAGTGTAGTAGGAGGATTGACAAATATAATACTTGTTGTGCATACAGGCTTTTATGGAAACATGTACATGGGTTCCAGGAACTCCTGCCTCAAGACAAACCCTCGCACTGAATAGGATGTGTATATATGTGTGTGGCAAGTTCAAAAATAATTTCATTGAAAATGTGCTAAGTGAAAAGGGGGAAATAATTAAGGCTGCTTGAGTAGGTTTCACAGAGTAAAAGGACTCAAACTGAATATCAAAGACTAGAAAGGCATATGCCAAGTGTATCTTGAAGGATCAGGAACTCCAGGTATGGGAATGTCATGCAAATAAGTTTGAAGCTGTAAAACAGTAAGACAAGTTCAAAACCTACAGATTATTCTTTACAGCTGAAGTGTAAGGCATAGGTATCAATGACAAGAGATTAAGAAGTATAGGAAAGAAGGAAACAATCATGGAGAAACTTATCTCCACTGTTGAGAAATTTTAATTTCATCTTTTAAACAAGAAGGGAGACAGTGAAAGGTTTTAAGTATGTAGGTGATATGGTTAGGTTTCATGTATATATCTACAAACATATATTTGCATATATATGTGTATATATTATGTGTATATATAGTTATGTATATGTGATATACACCTGTGTGTGCATATATTATAAATATATTTCAAATATATATTTTACAGCATTATCATTATCATAATTATGTTTTAGAGTATTTGGGAAGAAAGTGTGAATTTTTTAATAGACGGTGTTTGAACAACTGGTTAATCAAGTAGGAAAAAGAAGGAAATTGGATTCCCATTAATATTTAGACAAAAATAAATTTCAGGTAGATTAAAGACCAAATTATGAAAAGCAAAATCTTTAAATGTCCAAAGAATATACAGAAGAATACATTTAGGACCTTAGGGAAGGGTATACTTTTTTAAGAAATGAAAAGGAAAAAGACTGATAAATTTGACTACAGTAAAATGTCAAACCTCTGTTCAAACAAAAGCCCTGAAAATAAATCTAAAAGACAAGGCAGTGTCTGTGAGAGATACATTTGAGATACATGTAACTGACAAAGGACTGGTATCCAGAATTATGAAGAACTACAAATCAGTAAGAAGACAACCCAAAAGGCAAATGGACAAAAGATTTGGGTAGGCATTTCACAGAAAAGGAACCCAAAGTGAGCAATAAACATTTAAAAATACTCTCATCTTCAGTGGTAATTTGGCAAATGCAAATTAAATCCACAATGAAGTACACTTAATATCCATTCTAATGGATAAAATTTTAAAAGTATAACAATTCCTCCTATTTTTGAAAAAACAGGAATTCTCACATATTACTGGAGAGAGTAAATGTTGGTACAACCACCACCAAGGACAACTTGGTCATACTCATGGAGCAGAAAAGGTGTATGTCCTCTTACCCAGCATCTCCACCTGTGAGTGTAGCCCTTAAGACAGTGTTAACACATGGAATAAATGCTTCACAACAAATGCTATTCTTTTGTAATCTGATTTGCATCAGCAAAAATATTAAAAACATCTCAAATATCCGTTTACAGAACAATAAATGAATTGTGGTGCATTTATGTAATCTTTTAAGCAGTATAAAGCAATTAAAACAAATGAACTGAAAATGTACTTAACAACATGAAAAAAATCTCAAAAACCTACGGTTAAACAAAATAAGTACATTGTAAGATGATACGTATATGTGATACCAATTATATACAGTTTTAAAACATGAACATTTTTACTATGTAGAATACATAAATATGTAATAATATGCAAAAGCATGCATGGGAATGATAAATACCAAAATTCATGATACTTCTACCTCATCAGCTACCAGTAACTAATTATAACATTTTTTTAACATCTTTTTTAAAAAATAAATTTATTTATTTATGGCTGCATTGAGTCTTCATTGCTGCACGCAGGTTTTCTCTAGTTGCGGCAAGCGGGGGCTACTTTTCATTGTGGTGCATGGGCTTCTCATTGTGGTGGCTTCTCGTTGTGGAGCACCAGCTCTAGGCGTGTGGGCTCAGTAGTTGTGGCACTCAGACTCAGTAGTTGTGGTGCACGGGCTTAGGTGCGGCACACGGGCTTAGTTGCACCATGGCATGTGGGATCTTCCCAGACCAGGGCTCGAACCCATGTCCCCTGAATTGGCAGGCAGATTCTTAACCACTGTGCCACCAGGGAAGTCTCTTTTTTAACTTCTTTATTGGAGTATAATTGCTTTACATTGGTGTGTTAGTTTATATCATTTTTTTGAGAGTCGAATTAGTGTCATATGTTGCTGCAAATGATTTACACATATTTAATTCCATCATTTAATCACCATAACAACCTTATAAGATATATACCATTATTATTCCAAGTTTATAGATAAGAAAACTGAGGCACATGGAGATTAATAATTTGTCCTTGTTATATAACTAGTAAACAATAAAATGCTGGAATTTTAACCCTGCTCTTAACTAGGACATGGTAATAGTTACCTCTGAGGAAAGTGGGATCCAGGGAAGTATACAGAAGGATTCAACTGAAATGTTTAATTTCATTAAAATTCTGGAGAAAATATGATAAAATGTTAAGACTTGATTAAACTAAGTAGGGTAACACAAGTCTTCATTATATTATTCTCTTTAACTGTCTATGTATTCATAGTAGATGGAGAAAGAGAAGAAAGGGAAGAAGAGGGAGAAGTAGATGGCACAGGCAGGGAAGTTAGGATGAGAAGGAGGAAGCAGAATAGGGGATGGGAAAGAGACTGCCCTGAGAGCAGAGTAAGGTATGAACTGGAACGGGGCAAACTAGAAGCAAGGGAGCAAGTAAGAGAATCTTCTCTAGGCAAGAGATTACAAATGCAATCAAGACATTTACTGCTACTTGGTGATGATGTACCTAAAATAAGTCCTAAACTATTTTATTCATGAAAAATCTAATAATATGCCTTAGAGTTTACAAAACCCCTTTCTACATATTTTACAATTTAAACATTCCCCGTAACCCTGTAAAGCAGGCAATATTATTACTCCCTCGGAAACCTGAGGCTTAAAGAAGCATAATAACTTGTCCAATATCCCTGCAGCTAAGAGGTCTTGGGATCAGGACTTGGACTTGTGTCCACTGATTTAAAATCTCTTCTGCTTCTCAGATGTGAATAGTTCAAAGAGTCTCACAGCAGCCGTATCTATACTAAATTAACCACCTGACTTTAAAAATGTATTTACATGGTCCTTAGTAGCAGTCATATTCTTTAAACATAAAAACTTCATCTCAGAAATCATTTTCTGTAATCCATACTCTCAGTACTTGTGCTTTCAGAAACATCAATTATAATTCCAGCTTTAAAGTGGGACTGGTTAGGTGACTTCATATCATACTCATTTGCTATAACTTTTTTACTTTGAAGTTAACATAATCACCAAACACTCAGTTCTCTATTTGCTAGATTCTATCATTCCTGGCAATCTGATGTTATAGGTAATGTTATTCTGCTTTGTAATACGGTGAAGAAAGAACTTGGAGAGGGAAAAAAAGCCTGAGCAATAATGTTCGCATCACCCTGGGTCACTGAAAGGTGATGTTTCCACTATGAATACATTGGTTGCTTATAGCCTCTCCCCACAAGTGGGGAGAACCCTGCCCAGGTTCAAGTACATTTTCTTTTTGAAGTTGCCAAACTTCCAATTTGACATCACTCTGAAAAAAGTGACAGATTCTTGAACTACAGTAACTTTCTTGGAGCAGAGCCAATAACTAGAAACCTACACTTGTGCACAGAAAATTCTGCACAACAACTTTGCTTTATGTAAAGACTGGTCTTTAAAAAGATTACATCCAAATGTCTTGATGTCTTAAGTTTTTCAAAACCGAAATAGATTCACAGATGTAGAAAACAAACTTATGGTTACCAAGGGGGAGAGGAGGGAGGGATAAATTGGGAGATTGGTATTGACATATACACACTACTATATATAAAATAGATAACTAATAAGAAACTACTGTATAGCACAGGGAACTCTACTCAGTACTCTGTAATGACCTTTATGGGAAAAGAATCTAAAAAAGACTGGATATATGTATATATATAACTGATTCACTCTGCTGTACAGCAGAAACTAACACAACATTGTAAATTAACTATATGCCAATAAAAATTAATTTAAAAAAAGAAAACTCAAAATATGGTGATTAGATTGATTAAAATTTAGTTATTCCCAAATTTGCTCAACTTGTGAATATTTCTGAAGCAAGCTACACCTACACAGACCCAGCTGTGGTTTTTTGTTTGTGTGTTTATTTGTTTTGCATTGTTTTGTCTTAATGTCTGAATTTGCCTTAATATTTTGAACAGATCTAATGTTTCCATGAACCACTGCTTTATGCCCCCTCTGCTAGGACATGGCTATCAGCTCCCCCCACCCACTCACCATTCATACCACAACAAATCAGGAGCATTTATTTAATTGGGAGGAAGGTTAATCGTAACTTGTGAAAATTTGAATTGTGGGAATATATTTTTATATACAGTTGCATTATTTCATTTCCGTGCATAATCCAAGCCATTATTTTTCTGTGTGTTTACCTTAAAATAAAGACTGAGGTGTGAAAGAATACTGTCTGGTATTCTACTCTGCCATTCTCTTCCCTTCCATTACAGCTTTGTGTCTTAAAATGGCTTTAAGCTGAAGAAGATCTGTAGATTCTGATGTGAGAAATAGAACCAACTTGTTTACTAGATATTAAAACCTAATTAACACCTTGGTTGATTTAGTTTCTCAGTGGCTTTTCTTCTAAAATCTGAAACCATAGTAAGAACTTCCAAGTCCCCAACAAAAAGGTTTATAACTAGAAATTAGGAGAAAAACACTCTTCTTTCTCCCTAATGTCTTGTATACACTACGGTTTCAGGATACAGGAAACAGGGTTCACAATGTGAACTAGGCCTTGAGGTGGAAATAACAAAAGCACACTTACACAGTGGTGGAAAGACCAGTCCAAATGGAATAGTGGGTTCACTTGGGGAACTCTACGGTGGTGCAATAATTGAGGACCAGACGATGAGAAAAATTGAATGCCAGAATATTGTACTGTCCAGAATGAAGAACAATTAAAGATAGGCTTTATTTCATTTGTGATGAGGATAGTGGTTGAAAGGAATAAGTGAATATGAAAGGGAATTTAAAGACTTAAATACTCAACAGAACTTGGCAACTAATTAAGTGGTTGATGTTCCAAGACCTTTGTTTAAAATACTTTAAAAATATTACCTCATTTAATTCTGATTTTAAAGATACCCATAAAGCTGGAATAATTAGTTGCAGTTAACAGATAATGAACCTGAAGTTTAGGAAGGTTAGCTAGATTTCCTGAAGTCACACAGCACAAAAATGATGGAGATAGAGTTTAACTCAAATTGATCCAGATAGTATCCACATGACCTTTCCAACTCACTAAGTGGTCTTCCAAGGTAATCTCAAGTTTTGAGAGTTTATATAATAGAATGGTTAATAGCATGCATGGGTCTGGAGTAAGACTGGCTGGGTTCATATCTCAGCTCCATCATTTAATACCCATTTTATTTGGGGCATATCACTTCAACTTATGTGTCATTTGTTAAGTAGGAATAAAAATAGTCCCCACCTCAAAGGGTTATGGTCAGAAGTAAGTACTTAGAACAGTGCCCAGAAAAGAGCATGCATTTATTAAGTGCTCATTGTTAACTATTATTCTCCTCTTTGTTTGGAAAAAAGGAACAGTGGTGTTATAGTTATGGGGAGGTGATACAGAGATAGGATTTTGGAAAAAAATGGGTGAGTTGGCTTTTAGATACGATGAGACTCTTATATTGGCAATGCATCTGTTAACCAAGAATTCCAAGAACAGAGACCTGGTTGAAGCAAAAAAAAAAAAAAAAAAAAGTGTGTATTTGGGGGTTGTTAGGATTACAGCCTGGGAAGCATGAATCCAAAAAAAACACTTGAATTGTGTTCCACTGGAATACAAAATGAGGGAGCTTTATAAGGCAAAACCCCACAAGGTTACATAAATTGTCGAGAATTAGGATTGGAGCTGGAAAGAAGTAAGGGTGCTTGTTAAGCAAGGTTTGGTTGGGGTCAGAAATAATACATAGTTGCAAAGGTGAGGGGACTTTGAAACTACAAGATTGCAGCTAGCAGATACTGTTTTGAAAAAGTGCTTGTGGTGTCCTTGAGTTTGACACAGTTCCAAGAAAATTCAAGTTCTCAGTAATGTAGGAACATGTCTGAAACCCTATCTACAATGGCCACCTGGCTCCATTTTGGATGCCTGAACCATTGTCACTCCATTTTGATTTTTAAATAATCTTAAATTTGTCATCACTACTATAGGTTCATTAGCAGCCATGGTTCCTGGAGTAACATTCTACTAGGACCAAAGTAAGGATTTCACTAGACCTAACATTATACCTGCCATCTGGTCATTAGGGGCTCAGTATATTAGCAGTAAAATATTGGACTTACTATGTTAGTAGGAGTAATTGACCTAATTACAGTGAGGAGATAAGGTTTATGCCTCATAGTAATGTAACAAGAAGAACAAACCCAACTCCATATTGGATCTTTCCTTTTGCACTCTGTTGCCTGTGCTTAGTCATGCTGGCTCTGCACCTTTGTAAAGGAATGTTGCTTATAGCCCGAAATATACATAGTAGCCTTTTCTCAAGGCTCTGCCTCCCAGGCTTGACCTTTAAAGCCATAACACTTTTTCTTTCACATAGAGATAAAAAGCTGCAGAACAGAAAATAACATTTGTCTTGTTAAAGGTTTACAGGAACATAGTGACCAGACCTACATGGACAGTTGCAAGAACAAAGGATTATCACATCCCCTCTGGGGTCTTGGAAGAACCAAGAAGTCTGCAACAACCAGCCAGACGCCCACCCCTTTAAGTGTAAAAGAAGCCTGAATTCTAACTGAGGTAAGATGGTTCTTTAAGACACCAACTTCTAGGTCTGCTGGCTTTCTGAATAAAGTCACTATTTCTTGCCCCAGCAACTTCTCTCTCCATTTATTGTGGTGAGGAGTACAAGCTTGGACTCAGTAACATTTTCAGATTTTAATCTTTTAAATTGACATGTCTTTTTATTCTTTATTAAATGCAAGTTTAAAAAAAACACTATATCATTCTCTATTAAATACGATGTAAAAGCTATATTTCACATCACCCTCTGACTGAAGTTGAAATCATCTACAGTTCTTAACTACGTGAGTCCCAAATGAGCGGATTAACAAAGGAACACTCCTGCAGTCAGCATCTGATGCTCTGCAGGAATTTCTAGGTCATCAGCCCCAAAGGCTGTGAAAAAAATCTTTATAATCTTTTCAGGAGTAAAAAAAAAAAATGCATCTTTAGATAAAACCTAGTCCTATTAGACCCTAGATAAACAAATATATGAAGAGTAAGGCCGCAACACAAAACAATTTCAAACAGGTAACCTATAAATTATATTTACCTTCTGTAGCACAAACAGGGAAAACATCATGCAGGAAAAAAGGGCTGTATCATTTTTTTTTACCATCTTGTTTAGGAACAGTGGATAATTTCAATATCTGCCATTCTCATAAAGAAAGAAGAAGGAAAATGTCATATGGCTGGTATCAGACACAATGGAGGGACTTTAACGAAAATGTCCTCCATAGCAACAATAATGGAAATTTCCAGGAAGCAAAAGTAAAGGAATGTAGTCTATGAAAGAGGTTAGTACTGTCGGCATAGAGGGTTTGAAGTCTTTGATATTTCCAAGGACAAGAATAAGAAAGAATCAAGACCAGCAGCCAAAGAGAGACACTAGAAGAATACTTTACTCCCTAGGTTATAGGAGGAGCAATAGAGTCAACAGAAGGAGACATTGAAATGATAAAAGAATAACAGCAACATTCTGGTTGTAAAAGGTTAAGGTGGTAAAAACTTCAAGTACCCAGCAGAGAGGTCTTGGAAAATGAAAAATGAAAAAAAGGTTAACAAATGTGTAAATAAGAAATTTAGAAAATGGCCTTCTTGAGAAGAGTTTCAATAGAATGATGGAAATAGAAACTACTTTTCAAGAGCCTACAAGGGAAATTGGTGAAGAAATTGAAATAGCAAAAAAATGTGACTCTTATTTAAGAAGACTGACAAAATTGCCAATGCAATTAAAGAGGATTGTACATAGACCTGTAAATACACAAGCATTTCCTGCCAAGTCGTTTTCATACATAGCCAAATATGATTTCATCCCAGCTGTTCTCAGAATTTTCAAGAGTGAATTAGTGAAGTGTTAATTAACAAATTTTTAAAAATTTATATCTTGATTTTCACTGTCTAGATTTCTATTTTATTTAGTCAAATTTCACAGAATTTTATAATGTTTTACAGGATCAGAGTAACAATCAATTTTTTTTTGGTTATGATGATTGCAATAAGTTCGATATTTAAACAAAGTTTCAAGATATGGTATTTTCAGATAATACTTCGCATTGCTCTGGGTCCTAAATTTGTTGCTAGAAGAGTTGTTGCAAAAAAAAAAAAAAGTCATCAAAAACTGAAGTTTCACAAATCTAAACATAATTTATATGTGTCAAGAAAGTTTGCTATCTAAAGCAAGTCTATTTTTCTAGCTACATCCAAATTTAACATTAATTTTAAACAATTCTATATTTTCTCATGCATATTTAGAAGCAAGCAGCTGTGCATATGTATACAACACTTAGAAATGCAACTTGAATATTCCTTAAACTGCTGGTTTTCCATGTCAGCAACACATAAAGCCAGGCTCACCCACTTTGACCTCTTGTACTCACTTTTCTCTCCAGCCATCAAGACAATAGATTTCCTTTCTTGGGTTATTTTTTAGGAGAGGGAAGTCCAATAATAAATTTGTTTTAAACCTTTCTGATACATTTTTAGTTTTACCTTGCAGCTTCTTTTTCCTCGGAAACCATGGGCACTTCCTCGAAGCCAGACCAGGTTCCTTCATAACAGTGGTTCCAAATTCAAATGCCAACTGTGGCTAGGCATATTGCACAACTCAGAGGTCACAATGATGCCTTCAGGACTGTTTTCATAAATAAAGTTTTATTGGAACACAGCCATACTCATTCATCTATGCATTGTCTTTTGCTATTTTCCTGCTACAACAACAGAGTTGAGAAAGTAAAATAGTGACCATATGGTCCTTGAAACAAAAAACATTTACTATTTGACAGCTGAAGTAAACGAGTTGGGCAGAAATAAACAATAGCAAATGGCAGGGACTGTGGTGAACCAACAAGGGTGCATTACATCTGAAGGACCTAATAATTATTACCATGCAGAAAAAAGCAGGCACAGCTTACCAAATTCAATATTTGAAAAAAGTCAGAAACTCTGATTTTATATGAAATCTTCAAGTTTCTAAGTGTTAGCTACTAAATCCAACTTTTTAAATGAATGAAACTAAACAAAATTAATCTACTGCCTGCACCTACCCTTTTATAGCCTCTGAAGTAACCCTTACAAGCTATGTGGTATTTGGTAAGTAAGTTTCTCCGTGTGTCTCAGTTTCTCATTTGCAAGCTGCCAACACTCCAAAAATACCAACAAAGTAAACTCTGATGATTAAGCAGAACTGGAATTTTTGCTTATCTTCACTAAAGGAAGCAAGAACAGAGTCTAAGTCTTAGTCTTAGTCCTGTCTTAGCCGGTGGGGGGGAGGGGGGTGGGGGTGGGGGGAGGGGGAAGGCAAGGCATTTATAAGATTTGGGAAGGAGTCTGGTTTCTTGTTTGTTTATTTGGCTTTGGTTTTGTTTTGATTTTGGGCCATGTGGCATGTGGGATCTTTGTTCCCCAACCAGGGACCAGGGATCGAACCCACACCCTCTGCAGTGGAAGGGCGGAGTCTTAACCACTGGACCACCAGAGAAGTCCTGGTGGGGGACAGTCTGTTTTAAGGTGTGTCTTTCAGTGTGGGGAATGATAGGGATAGAGCAAATCTGCGACATAGTACAGGACAGGTGGACACAAAGGGTAGGCCTTGGGTTTGATGAGCCTGGTTGAACTATCTATTGTACTGAAGAGGGTGTATTTACTCTGATGAGAGCTGGTTGATTAGTCTATTATTTGGACAAATGGATTTGCAGTAAGCTCTTGAAACAACAAAAAGTTATTTTCAACTTTGTCTTCCTGGGCAGGAATTTCCTGGGATAGTAAATTAGCTCTACCATCGTAAATGGTTTCAGTTCTCAGACCCCCCTTGTGGTTACTCTTCAGGCTACCCTGATGGATATACCATTAAATATGGGAACAAAGGCAATCCTAATTTCACCATTGTGTGAGTTGTCATGATTGCACATGAAGTTTTAGTGGATGGCCATTTTAACTTCTAAAAAGTATCAGGTTTGGGCTTCCCTGGTGGCACAGTGTTTGAGAGTCCACCTGCTGATGCAGGGGACACGGGTTCGTGCCCCGGTCCGGGAGGATCCCACATGTCGCGGAGCGGCTAGGTCGGTGAGCCATGGCCGCTAAGCCTGCGCGTCCGGAACCTGTGCTCTGCAACGGGAGAGGCCACAACAGGAGAGGTCCGCGTAACCACAAAAAAATAAAGAAAGAAAGAAAGATAAATAAAAAGTATCAGGTTTTCCTGTACTCCTTTGTTGGATCATTTGGTGGGACGGTGGCTAGGGGACAACAGCTATGCATTAGCATTTAAGACCATGGAGATCAGAGAGCTGAACATTGCAAATGAATACTAAGAGAAGGATTATGATCAGAGTTTGTATGCAGTGTAATTCTCAACCAAGAGCCATGAATGCTCTAAGTAAGTCAAGAGGAAATATCCAAGCCCTAATCTGAAAAAACCCAGACCAGAAATGGGGTTATTAGCTATATTATATAATTTCTTTACTATTTGCTTCTTGGGTAATTTTTATAATATTAAAGATCCTGGAGAGGTATAAGCATAACATTCTTCCTTTAAAATAGCATATGTTCCACAGTGAGAGGACAAATGATATCCAAAGAGCTTCTGTTCTAAACTGACATCTGATCAATTTCATGACCCTCTCTAGTGAGGAGTTCTATAGTCTTGGTGGTATTGTCTTGTTCCTCACACATTCTTTGAATCATAACCCATTGGAGTCCCCTACTCTCTGGGCTATTTATAAAGCATGAAATAAAGAAGCTTGAGGATAAAAGAAAGTGATCCAGAATTCCCCTGAAGAGACTGGAGTTTCAGTCTTCAAATCAAGGCTCAGGTTGGTTTGCTTGTTTTCTGTTTTGAATTAAGAATCTAATTATCTCTTCTTCACCAAAGGCAAACATGGATTTAAAAGTAACCCGAGTGATATCAGGGACTATCCTAAAGGCAGGTATTCCGTCCACTAAATTGACAAATCCATTTCTAGTTTGCAGGTAATATAACCAGTTGACTTTTGTACCACAGTCGAATGACAGTCATCTAAAGTCAACTAATGATGTATTTTCCATATATATATATGGCTATCAAATAGTTTTGAATGAAATTTATAATAAAGAGAGCATTAGGTAAGTCTAAATCAAAAGAGCTTTAAGTTGAATTTAACCAGCGTATCTGACTTGTGAGGTCTGTGGAAGTTAGCAGCCTCCAAATAGGCACCTTCTATTCCCTAGTCTTTTTTCAAGTTCTGTGTCTGTGAAGGTTCAGTTACAAAAGTGACCTCCCACAGCAGGACCCTGTTCTTGGTAGAGATAGGAACCTCTCTAATCAGGTATGAAAATTTTAGATTTCTAAATTTTATATTTCTTGCTGTCTGACCCATTGTAGTATACGCAATCTAAAAAGCCTCTTAATTGTCAAGTCAAGTTATTTAGGAAACCAAGATCCATACCAAGTGGCACAAAGGGAAAGAAGCTATAAGGGTCCCAAAGGAAAATGTATACAAACCCAAATGTTGGTTAATTTCAGTCTTTTATCAACACATAATTAAAATCTAGCCAGGTGTTTTACTTATAGCTGAAATGACTAAGGAGGCAAAAATCCATACAAAGAAAAGAGGCTTTATGGATAATAAAATGAAAGTTAATTGATTCCAAAGAAAGAGGAAAGAAAATGGGAAAATACATACCTAAAGCTAACAGATTAAAGCATGACAACTTGGACTTCAAGTTGTTATCTGGATTTTAACCATGGATCTTGGTTGGAAGATACAGTCCATCCTAATTATTTGCTGATTTGATTTTTGCAAATTTGCCCACTCACTAACAATTATTTATAACTTCCGAATCAATATCCATGGTGCTTTTGTGGTCACTTTTGGATATTCCCAGCACAGCAGAAAATTTAAGTCTTCCAACATGCTCATTCCAAGCTGAGGCTGAACATGGTAAAACTCTACCTTCTTGTTTCAGGTCTCATAGTGTTAGCAAGTATCCTTTCTGTTTTCTATTCAGTGGCATGTTTTGGGGGTTGGTTTTTTTTTTTTTTTTTTTTTTTTGCATTTTTGTGCCTTTTATTGGTGATTTTACTGTTTAAAATGGTCCCAAAGCACAGTGCCAAAGTGCTGCCTAGTGTTTCTAAATCCAAGAAGGTTTTGATGTGCCCTATGGAGAAAATATACACATTAGATAAGACATGAGTCATGATGCTGTTGACTGGAAGTTTAATGTTTGTGAATCCACAATATATATTAAGTAAGGTGTCTTGACACAGACACACACACAAAACCAAGTTATGTATTGATCAATTCACAAAAAATGGGACCAAAGACTTGAAAGAACTTAACCCTATATTTCAATATGGGAGAAGTGGTTCAGTATTAATTAATCCAGTGCTCATGGCAACTTTATAGAATATAACTATCATGATAATGAGAATCTACTGTATCAGAATCTCATACCACCATCTATTTTCTCGAAAGGTCTTGAGTAAAAGCTGTCTTCCTCCAAAGGTTGATTCTTAGTGGGAAATATGACTGTAACTTCTGACTCAAAGGAAATCAATTAAACACAATTTTATTTAAAATTCTTCTCATTGCCACAGAATTTTGGTCAATCTAGCAATTTATAATGTTATTTAAACATCAAGCTACCTCAGCTATTTAGATAAGACTTTTGCTGTACTGATTTCATAGGATTTATAAGAATTTATACCACTATTAATTTACTATCACTATTCATTTTCTATCATGAGTCCTTTTCCTCAAAAGTCTATCTTCTCAAGCATCTATTTGTTGGCTGCCTTAATCAATAAGAAAATCTATCAAATTCACTTTGATATGCTCTTCCATAAACTGAAATGATCTTTGAAGCAACCGTCAACTTTCCTTTCTAAAATCCCATGAAGTTATGTTTCCCTCTGAACAATATTAGACATATGAACAATTCAAAATTTTTGGATTTATAAATTCTTTATTTTTTAAATTAAATTAATAAATGTTTACTAAATTATGATAGGCATTGCTAGAATTGTTAAACTGAGTACATTTTCCTACTAAGAGGAAATAATTTTTAATAAGACTTCCATTCTGTTAAATATACTGAATCCTTTCCATTACTAAGTTTTCATACTAGTTGAGCATTGCCACTCTCAGATTTAAAAAAAAATATTTAAAAATTATCCATTGGTTTTATCATAAAACTAACACATGCTATTATACAGAAATGTGAAGAGCTTAGAAATATAGAGAATAAAAAATAAAATTCCTATTTGCTACTCAATTTCCATTCTTTAGAGGAAATCATGGTAAACAGTTTTGAGAATGAATATATTCATGTAGTTTATCAATAAGCAAATGTGTGTGTATTCATATGTATGTGTGTATGTTCATGCAGGGGATAAGATCAGACTTTCCTCAAATGGAATCCTCTTATAGATGTGTTTCTTTCCTTGATACATACTTCTAATTCTCTTCCAAATTTGTATGTAAAAAACTGCCTTATCCTTTTTACCTCATCTTTTTAATATATATCCCACTGAATAAATGTGCCATGATTCACTGGGTATTGTTTATGTATTCAGCAAGACAATAACCTTAAAAATGTTATTCCCTGTTGTTATGTTTCCAGTATATTTCTGTCATTGCCCATCTTGGCAGGAAATATCCTTCTCTCCCTCTTGAAGTTTCTCCATTGAAATATCTAGGAATACAGGTGGTTTACTTAGACATCTGTTTTCCCTTCAGATGCCAAGTGGAGGGAAACTAGAGAGTACAATTAGCCCCCGACTGCCATTGCTCCTTCCTCTTCAAAGTGCCCTTTTGTTTAAAGCTGGCCCTATTGATGTGTATCTACTAGAAATGCTAGTAGATGTGTATCTACTAGAAATGTTAGTAGATGTGTATCTACTAGGTGATTCCAAGATTGAGCTACACATTTATATTTGCATTCACAATCTCAGTTATTCCCAAATCAGGGCTACTGTGGTCTGATGTCTGGGTCAGTTTAGGGATTTTAGTCTCAGCCCCTTGTTGTGTTAGAACCAGCCTTTCCTTATGAGCCTCTACTCTAGACCTGGGTGTTACACCCTGACTCTGGTCTAGAGGATTTTCTCAAAAGTTATACCCACATTAGGCTAAGATGTCACTTCCAGTCAGAATTCACAACACTCTGACTCCATCAATAAGTTCTAATGACACTGTGCTTCAAATGAAAAAAAACTGGGGTCTCAGTATAGTTGGGTTCCTCCCAACAGGTTACATGACTACTATGAAAATGTACCCAGCTTATTCCCATGAACCAGCACTCAGTATGGAGGAGTGTTTAGGGAGGACTTTTGCCAGGCCATATGGAGTCCTGCTACAGCCTTTCTCAACAGTTAGGGGTGCTTACCTTAATTAGGGTAACCAAAGGGATCCTCTAAAGTGTTTTCAGAAGAGATAAAAAGGTATATTTCAAACTTCCACCTTCCCAATCCAAGAAACAGAAGCAGTTTCATCCACTAAAAGGTTGAAGACTCACTTCTCCAGGTATAAACTACATTTGTTTATAGGAAAGTAATATTTTTATATATTACTTTCAAACTCGTCAGTATACTTATTGTTTCAAAATAGTTTGTAATCATTTCTCTTTGGTTTTGTCAGCTGAAAGTAAAGGTTTTACTCCCTTTTTGCTGCTATTCATATCTCTTATTTTGTGTTCTTGTCTAATGGAAATAAGCTAGTTTTTCCACTCAGTGTTAAAAGTGACTGTGGGCTCCTTGTCTTGTTTGTAAATTTAATAGAAATGTTTCTAGTATTTCATATTAAACATGAGACTGACACTTTTTGAAATGATCACAAGGTTTTATTTCTGTTATGCTTTTAATTAATAGATTGTTATTTTCACCATCTTTATATTTTTATAATGAACCTTGTTTTGTCATGCCACAGTATTCTTTTAATTTACAGCTAGACTCTATGAACTTATTTATTAATTTAGAATATTTTCATCAAGATTAATAAGTTCTATATGTATTTTTCTTTTTATGCATCCTGTATTAAATTGACTGTCTTCCAAAAATAAAAATAATTTTGATGTCTATCTTATTTCTTCATGCCCCTGAACCTCACAAATCACATCAGATTAATGAATTCTCTAGAGAATTAACCAATGAAATATATAAGGCTAGTTGTTCATTTTTTTCTTTTCTTTTCTTTTTAGAAGATAGTTCTCCAATAACTTTCTCAGGTATTTCCATGGTTATTTTCCTATTTTCTCTTACTACTTAAAGACAGTTTTGATGATATATATTTTTCTTTAAAAATAGTATTTTTTCCCAAGTTTTAAATTCATTTTCATAATGTGATAAAAAGTGTTCTCTTACATTTTAAAAAATGTTCTCTGTATCTGTGAATGGTTCACTTTTCAGTTCTAATTCTGTGTGTTTCTGCTTACTCTCATTTTTTTCTTAATTAGAATTGGCAATTTACTTTCAATATACATCAACATAGAGAGTATGATACTATGTATGTATTAGTCTAAGTTACACTTAAGGTGAAAAAAATCCATAGACCTAATTATAAATTCATGACCCAGCTAGCATACTATTTTGGAAGTCTATGTTTCAAATGTGATTACCATAAGTTCTTCAGCTATTGATATACCAGTTACACCAGAAGCTTTGTAAATTAGCATAGTTAATATCAGAAATGAATTTTCACCAATAAAATTAGTGAGTTATTTATCTGTACAATAAATGTTAGAGTGGACTCTTCCTGGAGAGATGGGTTACACTCAATACATATAGATTAGCTACAACATATTTAAAATATTGCCCTCCCTGAGAGATCTTCAAAGATGGCCAGCATCAGTTTCATTTTTAAACACTAACAATGACCAATCCAAAAAGGACATTAAGAAACCAAATCTTAAAAATAGCATCAAAAAGAATAAAATACTTAGGAATAAGCTAAACCAAGGATGCAAAAACTTGTACGCTGAAAATTGCAAAATGTTGCCTAAAAAAATAAAATAAGCCCCAAGTAAATGAAAATACACCCCATGTTCATGGATTGGAAGACAATATTATTAAGATGTCAATACTACCCAAAGCAACCTATAGATTCAATGCAATCTCTATCAAAATCTCAAAGGTGATTTTTTTTTGCAGGAATAGAAACATCCATTTTAAAATCCATATGGAATCCATAACAGCCCAAACAATCTTGAAAAAAAAGAGCAAAGCTGGAGTTTTCACACTTCCTGATTTCAAAACTTACTTCAAAACTACAGAAATCCAAGCAGGTTTGAAATTGACATAAAGACAGACATATAGATCAAGGAATAAAGAACCCAGAAGTATACCTCTTATATAGTCAAATGCTCTTTTAAATGGGTACCAAGATCATTCAAAGGGAATAGGACTGTCTTTTCAACAAATGATGCTGGGAAAACTGGATATCTACAAGGAAAAGAATGTAGTTGGATCTTTACCTTACACCATATACAAAAATTAACTCAAAATGGATAAAAGACCTAAATATAAGACCTAAAACTAAAATTCTTAGGAAAAAACATAAAAAGAAAGCTTATTACATTGGATTTAGCAATGATTTCTGAATATAATATCCAAAGCACAGGTAACAAGAGAAAAATAGATAAATTGGACTAAAAAAAACTTTAAAAGTTCTGTGCAGCAAAGGACACAACACAGAGAAAAGAAAACCTATGAAATGGGAGGAAATATTTGCAAGTCATATTTCTGAAGAGGGGTTAATATCCAAATATGTAAAGAACTCCTACAGCTAAACAACAAAAATCAAACAATCTAAGTTTTTAAAGAGCAAAAGACTTGAACAGGCCAGAAGAGAGTGGGATGATGTTTTTTTTAAGTGCTACAGGGAAAAAACAAACAAACCAACAACTGTCTACCAAGAATTCCATACTCAACAAAATTATACATGAAGAATGAAGGAGAAATCAATAATCCCTGCATAAACAAAAGCTGAGGGAGTTCATCAAAAGCTGACTGGCCCTGGCCTACAAGAAATTCTAAAGGACATAATTCAGGCTGAAATACACAGTAATTCAAAGCCATATGAAGAAATAGAGAACTCCAGTAAAGGTAACTCTATAAGTAAATATAAAACTCGTATTATTATACTTTTGATTTGCAATTTCTCCTCTTATTTCCTACATTATTTAAAAGACAAATGTATGGAACAATTATTGTAAGTCTATGTTAATGAATACAAAATGTATAAAGATATATTTGTGACAATAACAGTACAAAGAGGGATAGAGCTGTATTGTAGAAGAGTTTTGTATACTATTGAAGCGAAGATAATATAAATTAAAAATAAATTGTTATAAATTTAGTATGGTAACTGTAATTCCCATGGAAAACACTAAGAAAATATCTAAAAATATATATACAAAGGGAATTGAGAGTGAATCAAAGTGGTACACTACAAAGAATCACCTAAAAGAAGGCATAAAAGAAGGCAGTAATGGAGAAAATGAAGGACAAAAAAAGTGTGACATACTGAAAACAAATATCAAATGGCAGAAGACCTTCCTGTCAGCAATTGCTTTAAATGTAAATGGATTAAATTCTCCAATCAAAAGTCAGAGGTTGGCAGACTGGATTAAAAAAACTGTATTTTGGTGGACTTCCCTGGTGGCGCAGTGGTTGGGAGTCCACCTGCCGATGCGGGGGACGCGGGTTCGTGCCCCGGTCCGGGAGGATCCCATGTGCCGTGGAGCGGCTGGGCCCATGAGCCATGCCTGCTGTGCCTGCACGTCCAGAGCCTGTGCTCCGCAACGGGAGAGGCCACAGCAGTGAGGGGCCCGCGTACCGCAAAAAAAAACACAAAAAAAACAAAAAAAAAACAAAAAAAACAAAAAAAAAACTGTATTTTGTCTATAAGAGACTCATTTTAGATCCAATGACACAAACAGGTTAAAAGTGAAAGGATAGAAATTGATTCTTCATGCAAATACAAGCAAAAGAGAGCTGGGGTAGCTATACTAATATCAGACAAAATAGACTTCAAGTAAAAAACTCTTACAAGAGACAAAGAAGAATACCATATATTGATAAAAAGGTCAATTCATCAAGGAGGTATAATAATCCAAACATAAGGACCAAACAACAGGTCTCCAAAATGTATGAAGCAAAAAACACAGAACTGAAGGGGGAAATAGACAGCTTCACATTAATAGTTGGAGATTTCTTAAATAATTGATAGAATATCTATACCAAAGTTAAATAGGAAAATAGAGGATGTGAACAGCACTATAAATCAACTAGATATAAAAGACATATATAGATCACTTCACCCAATAAAAGCAAGTGCACATGAAATCATTTAGAGTGCAAAATGTTTGAAATGTTCTGTTTCACATGTAAAATTTAAAAAATAAATAAATGTTGATATTCATGACAAATTTTAGTCTGAGACTTGTCATCAATAACTGGTAATGAGGTTTTAGAAGCTACTTTTATCTACAATATTTTACTATTTTGGAAGCTACCTTTGTGTATTAAAAAGAATTAAATTTTCATAGGTCAGTTTACAATAGGTCAGAAAGTAGTTTGTCATGCCCTGCAAAGAACCAGTTTTTAGATTTAGTCCTTTGTTCTATTTATTTTCTGTTTTCTATCTCACTAACCTCTTCTTTTATCTTTATTTCCTCATTTAATTTTCCTTAAGTTTTTAAAAATCTTTCTTCCAACTTAGGTTCAGTTAATAATTAATTCTTTTTGTATTATATTATTTAATAACACAAGTGTCTAAGAAATGAGTTTTTCTGAGTGCAATTTTCAACAATATTATTTATATCGTGATTTATGTTTTTATTATTTTTACATTTTAGACTACTTTAATTCACATTTTAACAAGTTATTTTGTGTGCCTTATATTTCTAAGTAGTTGTTTTTGTGTTACTTTTCTATTTTATTAGTAATTTCTAGTTTCAATGTTCTCAGCTTAGAGAATATAACCTTTATTATATAGCTTATGATCATATCAATAACTTTTGGAAGTTATTATGCTTTTTAGGATAGAGACATGTATGTATAAACTAAACAGAACAATGATTTACATATGTATAAACATATATAAAGAGAAATATACATGTATATCTCCCCAAAAAGCAAAATAATATGTGTGTATGAGTGTGCATGTCTGTGTGTGTGCATGTGTATGAACACTCTGGGTTGATTAAATTGAAGGGACATTCTCTGTTAGCGTCATAGAGTCTGGAATATAGATTTATATCATTGACTTATTTATCCTCTTCTTTATCCTCCTTAGTCATATTCATTTTTTGTCTGTCTATTTTATCCATAGCTGGCTAAGACATGTGTTATGTTAATTTCTTGTCCTATTTTTGCTTTTGCTTGTTTTTGTTTTTTTGCCTTATGTATTGTGATGGTATTTTAGTAGCTCTACAAAGACTTACATGTTCTTTGTGGACTACATCTTGTTCATCAGAAAGTGCCGCAGTTTGCCTCCTTTAAAGCTCTACCTTGCATTCAGTCTTGTCTGATCCTAACATTGCACTCCCTGATTATCTTTGTGCACATGTGACTTTTATCTTTTTAATGTCAACTGTTGTGCATTTGGGGCAGTTCATACTTGTCTTTGTCATCATGACCCTCAGTTCTCCACACTACCATGCAAAGAAAGACAGGTACATCTAACTTTAGAGGTTATTTCAGCTACTTGACAGTAAACATGAATTTATAATGTCAGAGGAGAATATGAAAAAAAGCGCTAGGTATTACAGTCATAATTTTCCTGAGAAAAGCACAAAAATAAACCCCTCTACATAGTTTCCTCTACCAACATTTCTCAATTCCTAGTCTCAGTCTCCTCTACATAAAGCTCCCCTTTCCCACACCTGTTTCCTACCTCAGGCTTTCATACTACTTATCCCTGCCATACTTTTGAAAAACCCACTTCCTCATTTCATTTTTCTCTTCCCCAGGCAATCTTGTCTACTCTCACTATTTTCCATGCCATCTAAACACTTATGGTCTCCAAATGTAAATCTCCAGATTCAAATTGTCATTTGAGCTTTAGAACCACGCATGTGAATTCTTTGTTTCTCAGCCCCCAAATCTGTTCTTCCTCTGTCTTCCTCATCCCGTTAATTGGCCTACCTACTTGCCCACACCAGAAACCTAAGATTCACACCTGTCCTCTTCTCCTCCACTTCTCACCTCTGCTTAATCATTACTAAATCTAACGGAGGCTTATTCCTAAAAAGCTCAAAACTCAACCACCTCTCTCTTTCTCTACTGCCATTCTCTTTTGGGAATCATTATTCTTTTCTCAAACAGTTAAAGGGATCTTTTAAAATGCAAATCTTGTCATGCTTACCCCTCTCCACTTAGAATTATTCTATTGATTTGGATCAAATAACATGAGTCCCTGATTCCCGGTAGTTCCTCTAGGCTCACCTCATACACTCTTATTCCCTTTATTTTATGCAGTTACATGGGAACTTTCTATGTATCTGGAATAAGAAAAGTTCTCTCCTGTTGCAGGTAAAATGCTGGAATATTCTCTTCCTTTCTCCTCAGACTCCTGCGCTTCATTTTTTCAAGCTTCAGTAGAATTCAATTTTCAAGGAAGTCTTCATAGACCAAATTAGATCTTTGTGCACACACCTCCCAGATGGCATTCATCATACTTGTAATTGTTCACTTTGTGTTTTTCTCACCCTTTAGGCTTCATGAATGCAGAGGGAAATCCTGTCCTGGATTTTTGCCACGTTCCCAGCACCTGTCATACTTCCTGAGACGTGGTGGGCACTTAATAAATACTCATTAACTACAGGAGAAAAATATGAAGTAACTGAGGTGATTAGATAGATGGTGCACACATTTCTTTCATTTATCTTTTTGCTGTATTGTTTCTCTTTTTATTTTAAAATTGATGAAGGGATTGTTTACCCCAACACACACAGAACCCATTTGCTTACACCATGAAAATAATCTCCTCTACTCTAAATTAGAAAATTACTGCAGACATAGAAACACCTACGATTGTAAGTGTCTCTTTCCTTAGCTCCTATTTTCTATGAAACAATCAGACTCCTGGAACATTACCAGATAATTCTGTTATGTTGTCTAATCATGAAATTCTAATAATTTCAAACAGAACAAATATGTTCTGGTTTACATGATTTCAGTTTTATTGCAGATTTCAGTCTGCACCCTTGACAATTGATATTGGGCAGCTGTATAAAATTAATCAAACGTATTTTCAAATAGACACCTTAGTGACAAGTTGCTTTTTCAGAGAGATAGAGTTACACTTTAAACTATTTTAATGAGTGTAGAAATTCAGTAGCAATATTTCCACCCAGTTTTCATCTAAAAGTAAAAAAATAAGTTAACTGAAATTTAGATAATGTATAAAAGAGCAAACTCTGCTAATAGACTTTTAAAATTCTTATTAAGTGAAGGAAGTGCACAGAAATGTGAGATGAGCTTATTTATAGAAATGTCAAAATTAACTTTCAACACATGCAGAAAACCCTCTTCTTTATAACTACTTGAGTTGGCTTTATATTGTGGTTTGACACTTTTCCCTGAAGCTTTCTCTATTTTGGATATAAATAGAGTGGAATAGAATCAGACATTCTTTAAAAAAAATAGGTGGTATATAAAGTTTTTGTCACTGGCCATATCTTGGACTTAACTTAAAGGCTTAATACCCTTCAATAGTTCCTAACTCTCCCAGAATCCTAGGAAAGTGAATTGAGAAAGTCCATGCAAAATAATTTGCCAAACTCTAGTACTCGTCTCAGCAAGAAATGGCATTCAAAGTCACTAAATAATGAAAACTAAGTTTATTTTAAAAATATAAGCATTTTAGTATTGGTAAGTTTTGAAAGTTCTAGGAGACTAAGCTGTCTTCCTTAGTCAAAAATCCTTTACTGATTACAGTTATGACTTTCAAATGGTGATTCATGAAATTCCTAGAATTCTACAGACATGCCTCAGCCATTAGAATAGGTAACAAAGGGATTAGGGCTTCAACACAGGAATTTCAGAGGATGTATCAATCTATAACATCTATCCTCATAGAGATAGTTGTATATACAAATCTGATGTCTGGAAGAAAGTTCTGGGTTGGAGTCAATTTGGGAGTCATGCAAAAGTAGATAATATTAAAAGCCAAGAAATCAGGTGAGATTACCAAATGGTGACTGTGGATAGAAAAAGAGAAAAGAGATCGAAAAGTTATAGCCATGGGCACTAAAATACTTAGAGACTGAGGAGATTAACTGAAACTAATGAGGGACACTAGGAAGGAATGAACAAAGGGTGCACACAAGTTGAGGACTTGGCTTTGATTAGGAACATGGATGGAAAGCCATAGAACCAGAAGAGAAAGCAAAGGAAATGGTGCAGGCAGCTCAACTGAGGAGATGGTGGAAGCTTGGGAATTTCTTTTTGGCTGCTTCTGTTTTCTCAGTGAAATATGAAACAAGGTTCTTAGCTGAGAGTGAGGATGTAGGAAAAGGTCTTGGGGGGGATTTGAGGAGAGAAAAGAATGAATGAAATGGTCATCTAGGGGAATGAGAGACTGAATAGACCAAGGAAATATAGTCTGTCTGCTAGGCAGTATTAAAAGCCTACATGAAACCACAATCATGAATTTAAAAAGGAGATCTTTTAATGGTTAGAATGGCTAGGTGCTTTCTCCAGCTGGGTTCAATCCTGTGCAGGGGCAGAATCCATGGAGAGTTGGAGTCAATCAGTTTAGCAAGTCAGTATGATAAAGAGAGAGAATGCATGCAAGGGAGAGATTCCAATATTTGGGTAAGAAGATGCAGTATGGAGTAGGGTGAGAAACAGTAAAAAGGTGGTATGACTGATGGGTTTTAAGCACAAGTGTGTGAAGGAATGTTAGAGATGGGGGACTAGAGGGAGTGAGCTAGAAAAATAGCAGGTGCTAGTTGAAGAGTGGAATGTTTAAATTGAGATAATGAAGAGGTCGGTAATACTGGTATTAACAAGGCTAGCACATGGCTGTGGAAATACTGACTTATGTACCTGCAAAAGAAGATCACTGGAGGAAAGGAATCCAGAAACTGAGAAGTGAGAATTAAGGAATGTTGCTATTGCAGAAACGAAGAGGACCAGTACATGATTGTGGGAATTAGTGGGATAAGCTCACTAGAGAAGAGAAAGTTCAGGCACAGAGATCATCTACATAGATATGGAAGTCACCAATATTATAATAAAACCAACAGGGAGAGAGAATTAAGATCTTCAAAGATTGAATGAGAGTGACTCAAAGATCAGTTTGAAGACTTCAGACTTAAATTTGGGTATCTTTAGAGAGGAAAAAAATGGAGAATAGTCTGGAAGCAGTAATAAGGAGCATGAAAACATTCTACCCCCTAGCTCTGTGACATGAGGAGCATGGGACAGAAAAGAACTTCAGAGTGCTTCAGGGAAACATTGTTCTGAGGAAAAGTCTGGTGCCTTTAGAGTTAAAAAGTAGGAGAAACACTCAGAGAAGCTACAGGAACAGGATTAAACATATGGATCAACATAGTGGAATGGATGTCCAAAATGGGCATAAAAACTTAAGGAAACTGAGTGCGATAGATGTAGCATTTTACATTGGTGGGAGAAAAACAGATTATTCAGTACATGGGACAATTATTCAATCATTAGTAAAAGTAAAATCCTGCATCTATTTTTTTCCTGAATCCATCATGAATCACAATTTAAATATAAAAACAATAATTTTAAAGTTCTATAAAAAATTTTAAAAAGTAATTTTAAAATCTTCAAGAATGAAGTTTTTCAGAGCATGCAAAGAAATATTGAAACATTAAAGGAAAGGGTTGAATGTTTATGCTATAAAAAGAGAAAATTTCTGAATAAACACTAAAGAATTAAAAGGCAAACAATAAACTTGAAAAAAAAGTTTGAAACACCTATTACAGACAAAAGACAAGTTTTGTTAATATATCAAAATGACACACTAATCAATAAAAAAAGAGATGAGAAAACTGATAGGCCACCAGTCCTATAGGATTAGGGCCCCACCCTCATGACCTCACTTAACTTTAATTACTTTTTAAAGACTCTATCTCCAAATACAGTCACATTGTGGATTAGGGCTTCCACATGTGGATTTGAAGAGGACACAATTCAATCCACAGCAGGCAGGCATCAGCAGGTGAAGTCTAGGACATATGCCTGGGAACTAGATATAAAGGAACTTAATGAAACCTGAAAGATTGAATTTGGTTGGAAATAACCCAAATATAGTAATAGTGTTCAAAGAATGCTGGGTAGAGAGAATATAACAAGTGCATCTGGTAAACAGAATTCAAGAAAATAAGACCTGGAATCACCATCTTAAACTAAGCTCCATATTCATAACATATAACCATATAACCTATATAACTGCTGCTTAAATGATACATAAATGAGATCTAGGAAAAATATCAAGACAACGAAGATGCTTATCTCTTATAAACAATAGAATAATGTTGAAGAGCATAGAAAGGAGAGTGACAGGGAGAGAAGAAAGGAGGGGAGGAAGAGCTAGAGAGAGAGAGAACACTTAGCTTAGGGAGATATGTAGGTAAATTTTCTCCCTTGTAATAAAAATTTTTGCCAAAATATTTAGAAAGAATTCTGTAAATAGTGTTAATTGGTGTGATGTAATGGGGCTCTTTCATATTCCAAATAAATCTTTGAGTGATCTTTCTTGATTAGAAAATATGTGAAGTCAGACATAAAAACATATGCAATATTTTTAAAAAATGGGTTCTTTCTTATACAAAGTGGGGCTCAAAGCTCACAGTTTTGATTTATCCATTTTCAAAGTTCTAGATGAAATAAATTAATCAGTGTAATAGGGAAAATTCTAAATTGCTACTGGAAACAAGTCTCTGAAAAGTTTCAATAAGACACCAGAACAGGGTGAGAGGAATGCTAATGTTGCCATTCATGAAATACACCAGTGGATGCTGCCTGAGAAGTAGAGGAGCAAGCACAATGTTCCAGGGATAGAACCTCATGTCTCTGGCTGCATCACCGTGAACCACTCTTAAGAATGAGCCAGTATCATGTCATTGGATACGAAAAGGCCAAGGAGTTCGAGCACAGATATTCTGCATATGTAGAGCAATGGCTTCCAATAAAACAGACCCTGTGGGAAATCAACACACCCATCTCATGCTTTCTACACCATAGACAGTTGGCAAATGTTAGCCTATAAAACAATCTACAAATATCTCAGCTTGTATGGTTTACCTAATTTTCTTTGCCTGGCATATTTCAAACAACATGAAATCAAAACATGTTGTTAAATTTTTTTTAGTATTCCCAGTGGCAAAACAAAACTATCCTAATTTAGTGAAGGTCACTTTTAACCTTTTTATTTCAGATCACAGCAGGAAATAAAATAATAGCTGAACTTTTCTATCTTTTTGGCATAATGGAAATCCTGAAACCATTTCAATCTCATTTTTATCAATTATATTGGTAACCTCTATTAACTTTTCCCTTTGTCTTTAATCTACCCTTTCTAGTTTCTGTTCTGCCTGTCCTTGATAGAGGAGCTGCACAGCCTCAGGGCCACTCACCTGGGAGCAAATAAAAATGTTTGCCTACTAAAAGTGAATGATCCTGAAGGACTTCCCTTTGGGTGGACTAAAGATTGTAGCTGAGAAGTCACTTCGCGTTCTTTGGGGATCTGAGTTTTCCAACCATCAAATATGTAAATTAATTCAACTGTATTTTAATACGGATGAGGATATGACCACCATGAAAACAACACAACTTCTCTGGTTTTAATTGAACATTTTATACTATTTCATTTTATCTCCTCTCAGTGTGTCAATTATACTTCTCTTAAAAATTTTTAGTGATTGCTCTAAAGTTAACAATATACATTTTTACCTAACCTAAGTCCACTTTCAAATAACACTATATTACTCCTCTCCTCTGCACATCATAAATGAAAGAGAAATTATGATTGAATGACACTTTTTCATCGAGATGAAAACAACACAAACTCACCTGAGCCAAAGGAATTAATCTAATTTCTCAATCTTATCCAGGTGGGTTTTGGTGGTTTTTGACTCTAGAGGAAAAACAGAAATAAAAAGAAACAAACAATAAATGCAGTTATATATGCATTTAAGTTAACCACAAAACAGTTAAATATATGATGGATATTAATATATCTATATCAATTTCTGGAACGTCTTTAAATGTAAATGGTTTAAAATCACCAGATCAGAGATTGTCAGACTGAATTTTAAAACAAACATCAACTGTATATTGTCTATACCAAACCCATTTTAATACAGTAACTCAAGTACATTAAATGTAAAAAGGTTGGAGAAAGCTACACCATGCAAACACTAATTAAAAGATTGGTGATTTCAGACAAAGCAGACTTTAGAACAAGGGAGTGTATTAGGGATAAAGAGGAGTATTACATATTATAAAGGGGTCAATTTTATAAGCAGACATAACAGTCCTAAACAGTCATCCTCCTAACAATAGAATCTCAAAATATGTGAGGTAAAAACTAATAGAACTGAAGGAGAAATGGAAAAACACACTATTATAATTGGAGACATCAACAGTCCTGTGTCAATCAGTAATTGACAGATCAATCAGGCAGGAAAATAATGTAGTCTGTAAGACTAGATTTAAAAAGGAGTTGTAGTGAGCACTATTTTCTAATTGATAAAGTTGGTTCCCAGAGGTATGGGTTAACAATTCTGAAACCGCTATATGTGTACACTAGAATTAAACAAGTAAATGGTTAGCAGATGAAAAGATTCAGATTATCAGTGTTGGAGTTAGGGATTATAGAAAAGCAAGGGGAAAAGGCAAGAATAATCCATGTGTTAATGGACAGAGATTGAGACATCAATATGAGCTCATGTTTGGTTAACACAGATATAGATGGTTACATATAGAGATATCTACAAATACATGCATATATACCAGTTAGTACACAAACATATATATATATATATTTCCTTTTTCTGTCAGCTGAGTCTAGAAACAATGACTCTTTAGCAGCAACAAGCATACCTAGAATCAAGATCTTGATGTCCAATGCCATTCTGTAAAAAAGTAACCAAGACTCTTTGGAGAAGTTGCTGATTCTAAGATTGGGGCAGAAAATAAGAAAAGTAAGAAAAAGTAAGAAAGTCGAATTAAATACACATGCACACACACACACAAACACACAAACACACACACACACACACACACACAAGGACAGGAATTATGTTATGTCAAAGAGCCAAATGAAAGAGCTCTCAATCTCTAAAGCAGGACAATTAAAGTAGTATAGGATTATAACACAAAGAATAAAATAAGTACCCATTAGCCCATACTGATGTAAATAAACGATTGGATAAATAAATAAATGGGGGAGAATAGACAAATATCCCATGCAGAGAAATTCCACATAATTTAAATAGATACTCATTCTTTAAACGGTGGAAAATAACTTTCCACTCCTTAAATGTGGGTTGTGCATAGTGACTGGCTTCCTAAGAGTACAGTATAGAAAAAGGGGGGTGGGGGTGGAGAATAACTTTAAAATGGACAAAATTGTTAAACATTGCAAAGTTTGACCAGGATAATATCAACAGTGATAAATCATGTTGATAGTATGTCCCGTTAATATGATGTGATGAGAATGGCATTTTACCCCTGTGATTTTTCCTCCCCAATACCTGTAACTCCAGTCTAAGCATGAGAAAAACATCAGACAAATCTCAGCTGAGGGCTATTCTACGAAATATCTGTTCACTTCTTCTGAAAACCATCAAGGTTAGCAAAACAAGGAAAACGTGAGAAACTGCAACAGCCAAGAAGAACCTGAGGAGACATGACAATTAATTATAATATGGTTTCCTAGATGAGATCCTGGAACATTATAAGGAAATTAGGTAAAAGCCGAGGAGTCAATAAAATATGGACTTTCGATAATGATAATGTATCAATATTTGTTCATTAATTGTAACAAACTACAAATGTAACTATTAATAATAAGGGAACTGGGTATAGGGTATAGGGGAACTCTCTGTACTATCATCGTAATTTTTTCTGTAACTCTAAAACTATCCTAAAATTTTTAAAAAGTTTATTTAAACAAATTTAAGCCTCTTTCTTTAGCGATAAAGAAAAACTTCCTCAGACTTTAAAATAGTAGTCCCAACCACCTTCCCTTCTAGCCATCAAGAAAATTTTAACACTTAATCTTATCCTGGTCACTGAGTTACAGGCTCCAATGCGCTCTTGGAAAATCCATCTAGTAGGTGCTAATGTGATGAGAAAGATGATGTAGCCTTACGTCATCCTCTTGGATGATGTAACTTGCACGGTTTATATGGAAAAAGGGCTGCAGGGTAATTAAGATCCAGTGCCTAAACAGTGTGGGTGCTTAACGATTGTTAGCTAAAGGAAAAACAGATGCATTCATTCAGTCTTATTCCAATAATGCCAGAAAAAAAAATGAAACTAAAACTTTTGTCTAAGAAGTGGAAAACGGTATTCTGTCATGAAATTGAAAATTATCTTAATGTGTACTTAAATGGACTACATGTATGTGTATTACATATGTGTTTCCTAAAGAGTAAACCTAATAGTTGGCCAACACTGATTAGGTTATTCGTTTAGCAGAGGGAGTCACTTAATGAAGTCAGTTAATTTCTATACTTATTGTCATTAAAATTAATTGACAAGACTTTCAAAAAGACATTCTCAGAATCCTGTTTTGGCAGTCATCATCACTGGTTCTACTCCTGAGCATAGCTGTAGCTACATTTGTTCTTAAAAAACCATAGGTGCAAGCAGGAATTTACATGTTTCTGACTTATAGACTGAAGCCTGTATTTTTCTGCTCTCATTGGCTAGTCATAGGCAAGAAGTTAGGAGGCCCTAAAACCTCAACAGAAAAGAAGAGTTTAAGGTTTCTATTTAAATGTGATACAAGAAAGCAAGGTTTGGATAAAAAAATTTCTCCTCTCAATTTCAACTTCAATTGGTTCATACTTTTTTAATTCTTGCTCTTCTATTGGTTATAATTAGTGATTTGTTAACATTGATAAAAAGAACTTAAACCACTGTTAATTTTTATTATTTTTCCATGGATCAAAATATTTGAAATAAAAGCAATATAAAATTAGGGAATATAGTATGGCTATCATAGACCATAATACACATTTTTTTAACATCTTTATTGGAGTATAATTGCTTTACAATGGTGTGTTAGTTTCTGCTTTATAACAAAGTGAATCAGTTATACATATACATATGTTCCCATAACTCTTCCTCTTGCATCTCCCTCCCTCCCACCCTCGCTATCCCACCCCTCTAGGTGGTCACAAACCACCTAGCTGATCTCCCTGTGCTAGGTGGCTGCTTCCCACTAGCTATCTGTTTTACGTTTGGTAGTGTATATATGTCCATGGCACTCTCTCACTTTGTCACAACTTACCCTTCTCCCTCCCCATATCCTCAAGTCCATGCTCTAGTAGGTCTGTGTCTTTATTCCCATCTTAACCCTAGGTACTTCATGGCTTATTTTTTTT
>NC_041227.1:107072059-107072571 GCF_002837175.3 Physeter macrocephalus | reverse complement strand
CTTCCCCCTCCCCATATCCTCAAGTCCATGCTCTAGTAGGTCTGTGTCTTTATTCCCATCTTAACCCTAGGTACTTCATGACTTATTTTTTTTTTCGTAGATTCCATATGTATGTGTTAGCATACAGTATTTGTTTTTCTCTTTCTGACATACTTCACTCGTAAATAGAGCTGCAATGAGCATTTTGGTACATGACTCTTTTTGAATTATGGTTTTCTCAGGGTATATGCCCAGTAGTGAGATTGCTGGGTCGTATGGTAGTTCTATTTGTAGTTTTTAAAGGAACCTCCATACTGTTCTCCATAGTGGCCGTATCAATTTACATTCCCACCAAAAGTGCAAGAGTGTTCGCTTTTCTCAACACCCTCTCCAGCATTTATTGTTTCTAGATTTTTTCATGATGGCTATTCTGACTGGTATGAGATGATATCCCATTGTAGTTTTGATTTGCATTTCTTTAATGATTAATGATGTTGAGCATTCTTTCATGTGTTTGTTGGCAATCTGTGTAT
>NC_041227.1:107070854-107072049 GCF_002837175.3 Physeter macrocephalus | reverse complement strand
TTGTAAATTTTGGAGATTAATCCTTTGTCAGTTGCTTCATTAACAAATATTATCTCCCATTCTGAGGGTGGCCTTCTCATCTTGTTTATGGTTTCCTTTGCTCTGCAAAAGCTTTTAAGTTTCATTAGGTCCCATTTGTTTATTTTTGTTTTTATTTCCATTTCTCTAGGAGGTGGGTCAAGAAGGATCTTGCTGTGATTTATGTCATAGACCGTTCTTCCTATGTTTTCCTCTAAGTGTTTGAAAGTGTCTGGCCTTACATTTAGGTCTTTAATCCATTTTGAGTTTATATTTGTGTATGGTGTTAGGGAGTGTTCTAATCTCATACTTTTACATGTACCTGTCCAGTTTTCCCAGCACCACTTATTGAAGAGGCTGTCTTTACTCCACTGTATATTCTTGCCTCCTTTATCAAAGATAAGGTGACCATAGGTGCGTGGGTTTATCTCTGGGCTTTCTATCCTTTTCCATTGATCTATATGTCTGTTTTTGTGCCAGTACCATACTGTCTTGATTACTGTAGCTTTGTAGTATTGTCTGAAGTCAGGGAGCCTGATACCTCCAGCTCCATTTTTCATTCCAAAGATTGCTTTGGCGATTTGGGGTCTTTTGTGTTTCCATATAAATTGTGAAATTTTTTGCTCTAGTTCTGTGAAAAATGGCAGTGGTAGTTTGATAGGGATTGCACTGAATCTGTAGATTGCCTTGGGTAGTATAGTCATTTTCACAATGTTGATTCTTCCAATCCAAGAACGTGGTATATCTTTCCATCTATTTGTATCTTCTTTACTTTCTTTCATCAGTGTCTTATAATTTTATGCATACAGGTCTTTTGTCTCCTTAGGTAGGTTTATTCCTAGATATTTCATTCTTTTTGTTGCAATGGTAGATGGGAGTATTTTCTTAATTTCACTTTCAGATTTTTCATCATTAGTGTTTAAGAATGCCAGAGATATCTGGGCATTAATTTTGTATCCTGCTACTTTACCAAATTCATTGATTAGCTCTAGTAGTTTTCTGGTAGCATCTTTAGGATTCTCTCTGTATAGTATCATGTCATCTGCAAACAGTGACAGCTTTACTTCTTCTTTTCCAATTTGGATTTCTTTTTCTTCTCTGATTGCTGTGGGTAGAACTTCCAAAACTATGTTGAATAAGAGTGGTGAGAGTGGGCAACCTTGTCTTGTTCCTGATC
>NC_041227.1:107068804-107070697 GCF_002837175.3 Physeter macrocephalus | reverse complement strand
TATATTGAAGAATCCTTGCATTCCTGGGATAAACCCCACTTGATCATGGTGTATGATCCTTATCATGTGCTGTTGGATTCTGTTTGCTAGTATTTTGTTGAGGATTTTTGCATCTATGTTCATCAGTGATATTGGCTGTAGTTTTATTTCTTTGTGACATCTTTGTCTGGTTTTGGTATCAGGGTGATGGTGGCTTCTTAGAATGAGTTTGGGAGTGTTCCTTCCTCTGCTATATTTTGGAAGAGTTTGAAAAGGATAGGTGTTATCTCTTCTCTAAACGTTTGATAGAATTCGCCTGTGAAGCCACCTTGTCCTGGGCTTTTGTTTGTTCAAAGATTTTTAATCACAGTTTCAATTTCAGTGCTTGTGATTGGTCTGTTCGTATTTTCAGTTTCTTCCTGGTTCAGTCTAGGCAGGTTGTGCATTTCTAAGAATTTGTCCATTTCTTCCAGGTTGTCCATTTTATTGTCATAGAGTTGCTTGTAGTAATCTCTTATGATCCTTTGTATTTCTGCTGTTTCAGTTGTTACTTCTCCTTTTTCATTTCTAATTCTATTGATTTGAGTCTTCTCCCTTTTTTTCTTGATGAGTCTGGTTAATGGTTTATCAATTTTCTTTATCTTCTCAAGGAACCAGCTGTTAGTTTTATTGATCTTTGCTATCATTTCCTTCATTTGTTTTTCATTTGTTTCTGACCTGAGCTTTATGATTTCTTTCCTTCTGCTAACTTTGAGGGTTTTTTGTTCTTCTTTCTCTAATTGCTTTAGGTGCAAGGTTAGGCTTTTTATTTGAGATGTTTCCTGCTTCTTAAGGTAGGATTGTATTGCTCTAAACTTCCCTCTTAGAACCTCTTTTGCTGCATCCCATAGGTTTTGCGTTGTCGTGTCTCCATTGTCATTTGTTTGTAGGTATTTTTTTATTTCTTCAGTGATCACTTCGTTATTAAGTAGTGTATTGTTTCACCTCCATGTGTTTGTATTTTTTTACAGATCTTTTCTTGTAATTGATATCTAGTCTCATAGTGTGATGGTCGGAAAAGATACTTGATACGATTTCAATTTTCTTAAATTTACCAAGGATTTATTTGTGACCCAAGATATGATCTATCCTGGAGAATGTTCCATGAGCACTTGAGAAGAAAATGTATTTTCTTGTTTTTGAATGGAATGTCCTATAAATATCAATTAAGTCCATCTTGTTTAATGTATCATTTAAAACTTGTGTTTCCTTATTTATTTTCATTTTGGATGATCTGTCCATTGGTTTTACAATTGTTATATCTTCTTCATGGATCGATCCCTTGATCATTAGGTAGTGTCCTTCTTGGTCTCTTGTAATATTCTTTATTTTAAAGTCTATTTTGTCTGATATGAGAATTGCTACTCCAGCTTACTTCTGATTTCCATTTGCATGGAATATCTTTTTCCATGCCCTCACTTATAGTCTGTATGTATCCCTAGGTCTGAAGTGGGTCTCTTGTACACAGCATATATATGGGTCTTGTTTATGTACCCATTCAGCCAGTCTGTGTCTTTTGGTGGGAGCATTTAATCCATTTACATTTAAGGTAATTATCAATATGTATGTTCCTATTCCCATTTTCTTAATTGTTTTGTATTTGTTATTGTAGGTCTTTTCCTTCTCTTGTGTTTCTGGCATAGAGAAGTTCCTTTAGCATTTGTTGTAAAGCTGGTTTGGTGGTGCTGAACTCTCAGCTTTTGCTTGTCTGTAAAGGTTTTACTTTCTCCATCAAATCTGAATGAGATCCTTGCTGGTAGAGTAATGTTGGTTGTAGGTTTTTCTCCTTCATCACTTTAAATATGTCCTGCCACTCCCTTCGGATTGCAGAGTTTCTGCTGAAAGATCAGCTGTTAACCTTATGGGGATTCCCTT
>NC_041227.1:107022257-107068726 GCF_002837175.3 Physeter macrocephalus | reverse complement strand
TCTTCAAATATTTTCTCAATCCCTTTCTTTTTCTCTTCTCCTTTTGGGACCCCTATAATTCGAATGTTGGTGCGTTTAATGTTGTCCCAGAGGTCTCTGAGACTGTCCTCAGTTCTTTTCATTCTTTTTTCTTTATTCTGCTCTGCAGTAGTTATTTCCACTATTTTATCTTCCAGGTCACTTATCCGTTCTTCTGCCTCAGTTATTCTGCTATTGATCCCATCTAGAGTATTTTTAATTTCATTTATTGTGTTGTTCATCATTGTTTCATTCCTCTTTAGTTCTTCTAGGTCCTTGTTAAAAGTTTCTTGCATTGTCTCTATTCTATTTCCAAGATTTTGGATCATATTTAAAATCATTATTCTGAATTCTTTTTCAGGTAGACTGCCTATTTCCTCTTCATTTGTTAGATCTGGTGGGTGTTTACCTTGCTCCTTCATCTGCTGTGTGTTTTTCTGTCTTCTCATTTTTTTATCTTACTGTGTTTGGGGTCTCCTTTTTGCAGGTTGCAGGTTCGTAGTTCCCATTGTTTTTGGTGTCTGTCCCCAGTGGCTAAAGTTGGTTCAGTGGGTTGTGTAGGCTTCCTGGTGGAGGGGACTAGTGCCTGTGTTCTGGTGGATGAGGTTGGATATTGTCTTTCTGGCGGGCCGGTCCACGTCTGTTGGTGTGTTTTGGGGTGTATGTGGCCTTATTATGATTTTAGGCAGCCTCTCTGCTAATGGGTGGGGTTGTGTTCCTGTCTTGCTTGTTGTTTGGCATAGGGTGTCCAGCACTGTCGCTTGCTGGTCGTTGAATGAAGCTGGGTGTTGGTGTTGAGATGGAGATCTCTGGGAGATTTTTGCCGTTTGATATTATGTGGAGCTGGGAGGTCTCTTGTGGACCAGTGTCCTGAAGTTGGCTCTCCCACCTCAGAGGGACAGCCCTGATCCAAGAGCCTTTCATCCACACGGCTCAGAATAAAAGGGAGAATAGTAGAAAGAAAGGAAAGAAAGAAAGAAAGAAAGAAAGAAAGAAAGAAAGAAAGAAAGAAAGAAAGAAAGAAAGAAAGAAAGAAAGAAAGAAGAAAGAAAGAAGATAAAATAAAATAAAATAAAATAATGTTATTAAAATAAAAAGTAATTATTATGAAAAAAATTTTTTTAAGTTAAACAAAAAAACAAACGGATGGAAGAACCCTAGGACAAATGGTGAAAGGAAAGCTTTACAGAGAAAATCTCACACAGAAGCATACACATACACACTCACAAAAAGAGGAAAAGGGGAAAAAATAATATATCTTGCTCCCATAGTCCAGCTCCTCAATTTGGGATGGTTCGTTGTCTACTCAGGTATTCCACAGATGCAAGGTACAAGTTGATTGTGGAGCTTTAATCCACTGCTTCTGAGGCTGTTGGGAGAAATTTCCCTTTCTCTTCTTTGTTCGCATAGCTCCCGGGGTTCAGCTTTGGATTTGGTCCTGCTTCTGTGTGTAGGTCGCCTGAGGTCGTCTGTTCTTCGCTCAGACAACACGGGGTTAAAGGAGCAGCTGATTCGGGGCTCTGGCTCACTCAGGCAACAGGGAGGGAGGGGTACAGGTGCGGGGCCAGCCTGCGGTGGAAGAGGCTGGCGTGACGTTGCACCTGCCTGAGGTGCGCCGTGCGTTCTCCTGGGGAAGTTGTCCCTGGATCACAGGACCCTGGCGGTGGTGGGCTGCACAGGCTCCTGGGAGGGGAGGTTTGGATAGCGACCTGTGCTTGCACACAGTCTTCCTGGTGGCCGCAGCAGCATCCTTAGCGTCTCATGTCCTTCTCTGGGGTCCGCGCTGTTAGCCGCCGCTTGCACCCGTCTCTGCAGCTCCTTTAAGCAGCGCTCTTAATCCCCTCTCCGAATGCACCAGGAAACAAAGAGGCAAGAAAAAGTCTCTTGCCTCTTCGGCAGGTCCAGACTTTTTCCCGGACTCCCTCCTGGCTAGCTGTGGCGCACTAACCCCTTTAGGCTGTGTTTACGCTGCCAACCCCAGTCCTATCCCTGGGATCTGACCTCTGAAGCCCGAGCCTCAGCTCCCAGCCCCTGCCCGCCCCAGAGGGTGAGCAGACAAGCCTCTCGGGCTGGTGAGTGTTGGTCGGCACTGATCCTCTGTGCGGGAATCTCTCCACTTTGCCCTCCACACCCCTGTGGCTGCACTCTCCTCTGTGGCTCTGAAGCTTCCCCCCCACCGCCACCCACAGTCTCCGCCCACGAAGGGGCTTCCTAGTGTGTGGAAACCTTTCCTTCTTCACAGCTCCCTCCCACTGATGCAGGTCCTGTCCCTATTATTTTGTCTCTGTTTTTTCTTTTTTCTTTTGCCCTACCCAGGTACGTGGGGAGTTTCTTGCCTTTTGGGAGGTCTGAGGTCTTCTGCCAGTGTTCAGTGGGTGTTCTATAGGAGCAGTTCCACGTGTAGATGTATTTCTGATGTATTTGTGGGGAGGAAGGTGGTCTCCGCATCTTACTCTTCCGCCATCTCTCTCAACTCCCTATACATTTTAAATGTAATGTCTGACACACATAGGGACATAATAACCATTTATTGAATTGATCTGTGCCATTTGTAGATTGGTACCTGTCTTACACAAAGCCTTTTGTTAAATTTTAAAGGTGTATAAGACACTCGTGAATAGCTGCATATTTGCTTATAATTTTAACAAAGAGGATTTTTGGTTATTTTTTTTCTTTCCTTTCTTCTTTTTTTTCTTTTTCTTTTTCTTCTTTTCCTTTTTCTTAAGAAAAGGCTCAACTGCATGGGGATTGTGCAATCAATACTCCATCACTCTCAGTTACCCATCTAGCTATTTGAACCACCCAAACCAGGCACCACCATAAATTAAAGTAGAAGTTAGCTTAATTGTGAATATGGTGATGAGGTAGGAACAAATCATATGTTTGCTGGTTTTCTCAATTCAAACATATCAAGTAAGGGCTAATATTACACTATACATTCTATGTGCCATCATTCAATTACACTGTCTAAACAGGAGTAACAAGCAGGTCTTCAGGGGCTGAACAGGTAAAAAACATGTTAAGTAACTAGGATGCAAGGCAAAGGGGCATGTTTCTCACTAGTGTCATAGGGGTATAAATGTAAATTAGCTTTATTAGAGAAAAATTTACAAGTAGGAAACACATGATCATAAGTTCTTATATCCATAAAGAGGAGTGCTTGACCTGGCATAGTGGTCTGTATGCACAACATAAATACCTCTGGAATAGGAACTCTGCATTTCCAATGCTCTACCTCAGCAGTTTTCAAAATGTGGCCCCCCACTGCTCCACCCCTACACCTACAATAGACCAGCAGCATAAGTGTCAACCAGAAACTTATAAGGAATGCAAATTGTTGAATCTACTCCAGACCTATTGAATTGATTTCCCTTGAGACATCTTGTTTAACCTATGGAACATTTAGAAGTATGCCTTTTAATTTCCAAATATTTAGGGCTTTTAGGATTTTTCTTTTATCTTTCTGGTATAGATTTCTAGTTTGAGTCCATTATTGTAAGAGAACATTTTTTAATTATTTCACTTTTTTAATTTAAGGTTTTCTTTTTTTTTTTTTTTTTTTTTTTGATAACCCAGGAAGTGATCTGTCTTGGTAAATGTTCCATAGGCACTTGAAAAAAATGTGTATGCTGATGTTGGATGGTATGTACCATAAATGCTAGTTACATCCTATAGTTTTTGGTGTTTAGTTCTTCTGTATCTTTGCTGATTTACTAATAGTTCTACCAGTTATTGACACAGGGATGTTGAAGTCCCCAACAACAATTGTAGATTTGTCTATTTATCCTTTGTTCTATCATTTGTTTCATGAATTTTGAGGCCCTGTTGCTTAGTACTCATATATTTAGGATTGTTATATCCTCTTGTAAATTGACCTTTTATCATTATTTGATGTCCCTCTTTGTCCCAGTAATTTTCTTTGCTCTGAAATCTACTTTCTGGGAGAAAAAGTATATTAGTATAGCTATTCCAGGTTTCTTCTAATTAGTGTTTGCATTGTGTATCTTTTTCCATTCTTTTATGTTCAACCTACCTACATTATTATAATTCAGTTTCTTAAAGATGTCATATAATTGGGTCATTTTTTAAGACAGATTCTATCAATCTCTGTCTTCTCCAGTCTGCTATAGAGTCCATCCAGTGAGTTTTTTATTTCATGTATTATATTTTTCAGTTCTAAAATTTCCCTCTTAGAAGTTAGCCCTGCAGCTCCAGCCATGCCTTCAGATGACAGAAGTTCCAGCCAACATCTTGAGTGAAACTTACGAGAGACTATGAACCATTGAAATCTAAGATGTTCCCAGATTCCTCAGAATATGTGAGATGTTTGTTGTTTTAAGACACTGAGTTGTGGTATAGTTTCTTATTCACTGCTATTAATGCTAGTTTTTTCAGAGACAGATGCATTAGGATGGGAAGATGTCAGGGATTTATTTCATTGTATCACTTTTATAAAGTAAATCAGACTTCAAGAAGATTATGCCCAAATTATGTAAAAATGGTATCAATAAAAACCAGCCCAAGTTTATTTTGGTCTTTTCTGATGGAGAAGGTCTCTATCCCCAATATAGTTGTCAGAGATAAGGTATGTGTTAAGAACTTAAATTTATTTATGCCATGAGCTATATCATTAGACCATCTTGGAAATATTTTCATAATGTTAATATATGTTCTTGTCCAGAATACCAAGATATCACCTTTAACAGAATCCTTGACTTTTTAAGGTCTCTGTTTGAACAATTTATAGCTGCAATGTCTCCTCCTCTATTCCAACTAAGAAACTGATATCTAAAGCCCCTTATGGGCAAGAAATACATTTTGATTTAAGATATATGGGAAGACATCTTATCAGAGATACTTTTATCTGCTTCAGGTCCCTGTACATTTGGAAAAGTACCAAGCCATTTGAACAATGAAACAAATCCCAAATAGCCCAGGCACTTTTCAGATTGAGCTTTTAACCCCAGACCATCAATGAACACCTGAGACTGCAAACATGAGAGCTTATTTGACTGGGCAGTTAAGATAATCAACACATATCACAAATAATTACTGTTGCTCTTTCTACCCTAGCCCACCTGTCCAGGCAGAGAAAATTAATAACAAAATGGCCAAATGTGCAGGCCAAGAGAAATTTGTTTTGAGAGGCCTCTGAGGAATCTGGAAATCAGGATTTCTAGTTTGAAGTGTTTGAAAGCACCTGTTCCTAGCATAAACTATTCAGATGTAAGATGATGTTATAGTTTATCCTGGGACTAAAGAGATAATATTTGACCATTCTATGTCTATGAAGTCTTGGTTACGTTCTGTCATTCAAAGTCATTCAAATAAAATATAATTTGTTTGTACCCATGCACTGCTTAGACAGATGGAAGCACAGCAGGTAGGTAAACACTGACATTCTCTTCCATGAATACCTTCAAAGAAAGGGTCAAAGATAAGATAGTAAGTAAAGTGAATGCAGATTAGGCAGAACATCTGTTTAAATAGGATAACAGAGAAAGCATTCATTGCTTTTTCACATAGAATTTTCTCTTCTAATTTATCAATGAGCATCTGGTTAATTCTCCATTCATTGTAGCCTACCATATTGGCTTTCTGATTAAAATTAATAGCTTGATAAAGTACAATTAGCTGCAAGATATAATTTGTGCTTTCTCTTTTTTGATTAGAAATTGCTTGTCTTCCAAGCATAAAGCTTTTAAGAAAAGAAACCTTTGAAATATAAAGTTATTCTTGCAAACTCGTAACAGCAAATGTGAACTTCCATGGATGGAGTTGTGAGTTTTAATAAATTCTACTTCTGGTGGACAAAAGAGGAGACTATTTTTAAGGAATAAAGAAACCAATATGATTTCATCTGGTTTATACCTTCTCTTATGCAACATATGATGCTTCTCACTTCCTTTCTTAAATCATTTCACCTCTCCAGCATTCATGACAGAAAGCAATCTTTGTTCTTTCACACCTATTATGTTCCTTCTTTTATGTTACATGAAACCTCCTCCATTTAAGCATTCTCTTCCAACTAGTTATCCCACAGGGTCTGATTTAGCTGATCTAGGTAGGGTCCAGGCCCAGGCTTACTTCTTCACATATCTAGTAATTTTTAACTGTATGCTGGACATTGTATATAGAAGAAGAATGGGGATTGAAATATCATATCATTTTGTTTTGTTTTCAGAAAATGAATGTCTGAAGGATATGCTGGATGGCTGGGCATTCACATTACTTCAAGAGTTGAGTTTAGTTGGGGCTGAGCTGCAGTTTTAAATACATTAACTTTACCCCATTATCCCCACTGACAACTTCCTGCAACAGCTAGGAAGATCAGGGATCAATCCCTTTGATTTTGACAGTGTTTGAAATGGGAGGGGTACTTGGCCACATTTTCAGATAGTTTTGATTCATCATTTGATTCAAATGCACAAGAGCTATAGAATCTAACTACTGTGAAAATGTGCAAGCCTGCACACACACACACACACACAGAAATCTGCCTTCTAACCCCTTTCCTTTATATTCTCTATACATAAAATTTTTAGTGGGAAGAGGGTGTAGCAATGAGATTTTCAGACTGAGTCTGAATATGTATAGATTTCAATTTATTGCACAATACTCTCATTTAAATACTCAGCTGGTTTCTCCTCATCCCTGAAAAATCTCATGTAAATCAGATCGATCGCTCCACTTGGACATATCTAAACCAGACACTTTCCCTCAGATATGAAACTTTCTGCTCATCTGTAAGGAACCCCTCTCAAGAATTCAGTTCATCAAGGCATCCTTCTCTACTTTGTAACATGATTTTTTTTTTTTAAAGCATGATCCTTATATTTTCTGTTTTTGCCTCGTGTTGCCATGGGAGCAAAGGTATTTTGCTACTGGAAGCAGAAATCCACTCTTCCTAGAGATGCTCATTCATCAACCCATGGACCTCACTTTGAGAAAACTACTAAGAAATTGCACCATAAACAACATTTAGAGAAATCTGCTTAAAGTTATAACTTAGAGATTGTTTTATATTCCTTACAGCCTAAGGCAAGCGTACAAGTCAAGCAACAAAAAAATGTTATTATCTCACCAAGATATTAGAACTATCAGCCACTAAGAATCCTTTGTAAAGCATCCCTTCTTGGTTTAGATGAAATTTATGTCAAATTTTACTATTGCTCACTCAGAGCCTAACACTCTTTTCTTATTTCAAGTATTGAAATAAGGCTTATCCTCAAAAAGTGCACACCAAAGTTGTCTTCTATTTTTCCTCTGAGTTAAATGAATATTTTTTAATTAATGAATTTAATTTGTCTGTATTATATTCAACATGAAATTGGATTTGGCTCTTTGGGGGCTTTTTTGGTTTCATACAAATTTTAGGATTATTTTTTCTAGTTCTGTGAAAAACGTTATTGATATTTTGATTGGGATTGCATTGAATCTGTAGATCCCCTTCTGTAGTATGGACATTTTAAAAATATTAATTATTCCAATTCATGAGCATGGTATATCTTTCCATTACTTGTGTCATCTTCAACTTCTTTCATCAATATGTTATAGTTTTTAGAGTACAGGTTCTTCATCTCCTTGGTTAAATATATCTCTAGAAGTTTTATTCTTTTTGGTACAGTTTTAAATAGAATTGTTTTCTTTTTAATTGCTCTTTCTGATAGTTCATTATTAGTGTATAGAAATAAAACAGATTTTTGTATATCAATTTTGTATCCTGCAAATTTACTGAATGTATTTATTATTATTATTGTTATTTATTATATTAAAGCTACTTGTTCTAACAGTTTTTTGTGTTGTCTACAGGATTTTCTATATATAGTACCACATCATCTGCAAACAGTGAGAATTTTACTGCTTCCTTTCCAATTTGGATTCCTTTTATTTTTTTTTATTGTCTGATTGGCTAGGATTTCCAATACTGCGCTGAATAAAAGTGGCAAGAGTGGTCATCCTTGTCTTCTTCCTGATCTTAGAGGAAATGTTTTCACTTTTTCACTGTTGAATATGATGTTAGCTATAGGCCTATCATATATGACCTTTATTATGTTTAGATATGTTCCCTCTATACTCACTTTGTTGAGAGTTTTTATCATAAATGAGTGTTGAATTTTTCAAAAGCTTTGTCTGCATATATTGAGATTTTTATGTGATTTTTATCCTTTCTTTTGTTAGTATATTATATAACATTTATTGATTGAACCATCCTTGCAACCCTGGAATAAACCCCACTTGATTGTGGAGTATGTTATGTTAAGGTATTGCTGGACTTGTAGAATGAGTTTGGAAGCAATATTTTCCTCTTCAATTTTTGAAGTAGTTTGAGAAGGATAGGTGTTATCTCTTTCTTAAATATGTGATAGAATTCACGTGTGAAACCATCTGGTCCTGGTCTTTTGTTTGTTGGAAGTTTTTTTCTTACTGATTCAATTTCATTACTAGTAATTGATCTGCTCATATTTTCAATTTCTCCCTGATTCAGTCTTGGGAGATTTTACATTTGTAGGAATTTGTCCATTTCTTCTAGGTTGTCCAAGCAGTATATAATTGTTCATAGTAATTTTTATGGTCCTTTTTATTTCTGTGGTGTTAGTTGTAAATTCTCCTTTTTTATTTCTGATTTTGGGGGAGGTCTCTTTTTCTTTCTGAAGAGTCTGGTTGAAGGTTTATCAATTTTATTATCTTTACAAAGAACCCAGCTCTTAGTTTCATTAATCTTTTGTACTGTTTTCTTTGGTCTCTATTTCATTTATCTCTGCTGTAATCTTTATTATTCCCTTCTTTCCACTAACTTTGTGTTTTATTTTTTCTTTTTCTAGTTCCTTTAGGTATAAGGTTACATTGTTTGAGATTTTTCTTGTTCCCTGAGGTAAGCCTGTATCTTATAAACTTCCCTCTTAGAACTGCTTTTCCCATAGATTTTGGAAAGCTGTGTTTCCATTTTCCTTTGTCTAAAGGTTTCTTTTAAATTTCTTCATTGATCCATTAGTTGTTTAGTAGCATGCCATTTAATCTCTACATGACTGTGTTTTTTCAAGTTTTCTTCTTATAACTGATTTCTAGTTTCATACATTTGTGGTCAGAAAAGATGCTTGATATTTCAGTCTTCTTATATTAATTGAGACTTGTTTTTTGGCCTAACGTGATCTATCCTAGAGAATATTCCATGTGCACTTGAAATGAATGTGCACTCTATTGTTTTAGGGTGGAATATTCTATGTATATCTACTAAGTTCATCTGATCTAATGTGTCATTTAAGGCCAGTGTTTTGTTATTGATTTTCTCTCTGAATAATGTGTCCATTGAAGTGGAGTGTAAGGTTTCCTACTATTGTTGTGTTACTGTCGAGTTCTCCCTGTATGTTTGCTAACAGTTGCTTTATATATTTAAGTGCTCCTGTATTGGGTGCATATATATTTACAAATGTTATATCTTCTTGTTGGATTGAACCCATTATCATTATGTAATGTCCTTCTTTGTCTATTGTTGCAGTCTTTGTTTTAATGTCTTTTTTTCTGATTTAAGGAAAGCTACCCCAGCTTTTTATTTGTTTGTTTCCATTTTCATTGAATATCTTTTTGCAACCCCTCACTTTTAGTCTGTGTATGTCTTTGAATCTGAAGTGAGTTTCTTGTAGTCAGCATAAATATGAATCTTGTTTTTTTTTAAATCCATTCAGCCATGCTATGTCATTTTATTTTTAAGTACAGGGGTATAATTTAAGTTTAATAATGGCGTGACTTTAGAATGCTAGTAAAAGCATTATAAGTGAATCCAGATAAAATTTCAACAACGGGGAGTGTACTGGGTTCTGCTTGAATGTGGAGGGAGTTCTAGCTGGTCATCAGAGGAGAGAGAGACAAGCTAGCACTGTATGCTTAGAATCATTTCATCCATGGCTTCCCACACAAGAAGTTTGGGCAATACCGTGGAGCATATTTTCAGCAATTGTTTTGAGAAGTCTTCCAGTATTTTCTTTATGAACATTTTTAATTGACTGTAAAATAAAAGTCTTGGCATTGAAGAATAATAAGCATTATAAGAAGGTAATTATTACTTTCAAAATAATCAACCTGATGCCTAAAGAAGTTAAAGAAATTCCTCCAATGATAAAATAAATCAAAGAAAGACAAGGTCAAATTTTAAACTCAGATATTCCAAATTATGTCTTTTCCACAGATTATTTTTCCCTTTATTCTAAGATATGTTTCCTCTACTTTGCACTCTGGAGTAGAGTTTTTTCCTTGACATTCAGTCTTGGGGATTATTTTTTTTTTAATTGAAGAATAGTTGATTTACAATATTCTGTTAGTTTTAGGTGAACAGCAAAGTGATTCAGTTATATATATATACTTCAGATTATTTTCCATTATAGGTTATTACAATATATTGAATATAGTTTCCTTTGTTATACAGTAAATCCCTGTTGCTTATCTATTTTATGTATAGTAGTTTGTATCTATTAATCCCATACTCCTAATTTATCCTTCCCCCCCTTTCTCCTTTGTAACTATAAGTTTGTTTTCTATGTCTGTTGGTCTGTTTCTATTTTGTATATAGATTCATTTGTATTATTTTTTAGATTCCACATATAAGTGATGTCATATAGTATTCATCTTTATCTGTCTGACTTACTTCTCTTAGTATGATATTATCTAGGTCCATCCATGGTGCTGCAAATGGCAATATTTCATTCTTTTTTATGGCTGAGTAGTATTCCATTGTGTATATATGCCACATCTTCTGTCATCAAAAAGAGCACAAATAACAAATGTTGGCAAGGATGTGGAGAAAAGGGAACTCATGTACAATGTTGGTGGGAATGTAAATTGGTGCAGCCACTGTGGAAAACAGTATGGAGGTTTCTCAAAGAATAAAAAATAGAACTACCACATAATCCAGCAATTCCACTCTTGGGTATATACCTGAAGAAAATGAAAACATTAATTCAAAAAGTTACATGCATCCAATGTTCACTGCAGCATTCTTACAATAGCCAAGATATGCAGTCAACCTAAGTGTCCATAACAGATGAATGTCCTTATTTTTTGCCTACTGTATCAAGTTGAATTCTAATTTGACTGTTAAGGTTTCCACAGTGTGACTTCAAGCTACATTTTGAACTTACTTCTTTGCATGTATCTTGTGTCCCATCCAAACTGGAAGAATATTCTCTGGGTTTTCTTAACAGGTCCTTTGCTTTTTTATCTCTAAATGATTATATCTGTTCCAGATGAAAATTCTCTGCTTCTCATTGCTCTCTTTATCCATCAAAATCCTATGCATCCTTTAGCACCATCACCTTGACATACATCCTGATCCATGAAACTGGACTTGATCCCTTTCTCTTTATTCTCCCTATAGCATGTGGCTTTTACCTCTCCAAAATGTTTGTTCAACTCTATATTATAGCAACAAATTTTTTGTTTGTTTCTGAAACCAGAGTGTGAGATCACTGAAGGAAGGAGCTAAGCTAACTCATGTTTATATCCCACACAGCCACATCCCCACCAGCAACAATCACATTGCATTATGGTTAGTATATTTTACACAAATCTTTATTTAAAATATGATAATTTTATACTGGAAAGGTACAGGATCAATGTGAGTTTCTGTGTTCTCACCTCATTCACTTGGTAGACAAAATATATTGAGGCTCTAGAAAGTTTAATGAAATGAATTTCATTAAATTTAAACAAACCCAAATATAAACTATTAAAATGATACTTACTTAAGTGATTCCATGTTAGATAAGATTAAGCATGATTTAAGTAAGGGAAAATATGCCCCTTATATTGATTGTTTTCCATCTGTTGTTTAGATTCACCACAGTAGAATGTACTGCTTTAATTTTTTTCATATTCCATCCATTTATTCATCAAATATTTATCAAAAGCCAGCACTGTTCTAGGTACTTCTACCCAAATCCCCTTAGGACAGACTGTTGCATTTCAGGGTTTTTCGGGTTCCTGTTTCTCTTTCCCCATTTCAATACACTTTAATTTTACTCTGAATTCAATAGTACCAACAGAGTCAAAAAAGACAAACCTTTATTCATTTTAATGGGCCTTTTGGGGTAACAACACAAAGTTTATAGAGCACTGCTATAACTAAGACATTTCAGGATATGCATTATTACCTAATTATGCATCTTGAAATAATAAGTGCTTTTATATATTCTCATTCTAGACCTTTTGAATAGTTTTTAAAACATTAATTCATTTATTAAAATTAATTCCAAATTTTAATTCTGAACATATTGTGTAATATTTTGACCTGCATGACAGCTGCTTCCTTGCAAGCAGTCAGATGGTATTATTAATACCATGAAACTTTGCATTTACATTACTTTGTGTCTTTCCTCAAGGAATAACAGTGCTTCTGGGCTGGGTCCTCAAGAGAAATCCAATATGTGAAGGGTACTGGAGGAGTGGTGAGTGGCTAGCCATAAAACAAACGGGTGTGTAGTTCTCACCTGTGCCATACAAATCCACACAGGTTCACTTCAGAAAGGGAGAGTCTTTTGAACAAACATATAAATGATTCACCTTCAACTCTATTTTGTATTCAGTTATAGCTGCTCTAAAGCTATTCTCTTATTTTGTTGAGCAACCTGGAATTCATCAGAGACAACCAAGGCCAGTATTGAAAAAATCAATACTCCTCCGGGTAATCACTCCTTTGTCACCTCCAGCTTCTCCTGCATGCCACCATGCTGCCTTTCTAACAAGTAGAGTAGCATGTGAGCCATGTGTTTACATGTGTATATGTGGGCAGATGTTGCCCAGTGGAATCAGAGAAGTCTGTACTAATTCTTATTCATATGAAGTCAGTATTACTCTGTATCCTCAAATTTAGCAGTTACACAGATGGAATCACAATCAACCTCCTGGAGACTGGATATACTCTTCTTTTAAATGAGCACGCTCAATATAAGAGAAAATGAAATGTCTATAAATATCTGTAAATTTTAAATTTATACATATAAGATATGTTTTTGTAAGTCATAAATATATAATATATATAACTTATATGTATTTCAGTTTCCCTTATATTGAGAGTATTATTGTTGGCCTGGTAATTATGGATGGGCACACACATCATGAGGAGATTAACCCTGATGACTTCTTAAGGTAAGGTAGAGAGTCAGTTAAATTATAATATCCTTCTTGGGATTAGGCAGTTTATAGAAGTCAGGCAGAGAAGCCAGACAGTATTTTCTAATGGAGAGGAAAGTAATGAGACTCTTTTATATCCTACTAAGAGTAGTATTAAGCTTGGTAGGGTGTGATCAACAAACTCAGTACTCCTGAATAGATATCAGAAACTTGGAATAGCCATTTATTCTCAGATACAGACTAAATATGCATTTACTTATGTTTTTGTTGTTTGAAAATTACTTGATTTGTCATTGGACCTTGATTTTATGACAGAACTTTTTTACTTTGTAACTTGTCGAGTAGTAGAACTCAGAAGAAACCAACCTGAAACGTCTTTGTCCAAATTTCCTATAAGAAGTAGAAAATGAGGAGAAACAAACCTTAATTCTCTTAAAGACCTAAGATGCTGGAAAGAGGATTAACTTTTCCTGCATTAAAATGGAATTTTCAAAATTTAAATAACAAATTTCTTTTATATTTGGCTCCTAGTAACATTTTGAAATGAAACAGAACTTGAAAATAATTGGGATTTTCATTGAGATTGAACTTAAGGCTCCTCCTCTTTTTCTTTCCCTTCCCATTCTTTTCCTTCCAAAACAATTCAGTCAAATAGCAGAAACTAACACAGCATTGTAAATCAATTATACTCCAATAAATATATATATATATAAAAAAAACAGGAAAAGGACATTTGTACAATGTTTGTGTGTATAGTTTTATGTCATTTTATCACACATGTAGATTTCTGTAATCACCACCAAAATCAAGATTCAGAACAGTTCTATCCTCACAAAGTTCTCTCTTATGCTACCTAGCTATAGGCACATCCACCCTCTTTATGCATCATCCCTAAACCATGGCGACCAGTAATACGTTTTCCATCTATATAATTATCTCATTTCAAAAATGTTATATAGATAGAATTATATAGTATGTAACCTTTAAGAGTTCCCTTTTTTCACTCAGAGTAAAGACCTTGAGATCCAAAAAAAAATGCTATTAGGTAGAATTCAACAGGTAGGCATCATATTGAAAGCAGAATAAGGTAGACCCTGGTATGGGTGTTGAAACCAAAGTGAGGAAAAGGAGGGGATCCACATGGGGGATGCAGCAACAGTGGTCCAGGATTTGGGGACCCCAGTAAAGAGAGGAAGCATCCACACAGGGGACAAACTGATGACATCCAGTGAAGGGGGAGAGGGCCAACAGAAGACAGTCCAGGCAGGCTCGTTCCTCTTCTAGGATCAAACGGTAGTCCCCTGCATGCACCAGAAGAGTTGGGCACCACTTCTCATTAGGGAGCCCAGCTAACAAGCAGCAGCCAGTTATTAGCAAGGGGATCCCCCTTTCCCACCACCATAAGTGGTCGAGCCCAGGAAGCCCCTTTATCCGTGGTCCTGAGACTCCCTTTTTCAACTGAGAGACACCTAAGGGGCACAGCCTGGAGAAGTCCCTACTGTCCCCTCAGGCAGCACCAGCAGGGAACAATGGAGCCCCAGGGGCACCAGATACACTAAACAGGACAAAATGACACGGCAAAAACTCTGACTAGGAAACTCTCAGTGGAGACACAGCCCATAAAAGTAGGCCAGGAGTTGCATGCTTAAACCTTAAATGTTGTGACTTTCTGTTAAATAAAAGATTTAAATAGGACCCAGAGTGTCCTGAGGTTATAGGCAAAATGTCCAAACTACAGTAGATAAAAACTCATCATACCAAGAACTAGGAAAATCACAACTTGGAGGAGAAAAGACAATCGACTGATGACAAGGCTGAGACAAATCAGATGTTGAAATTATGTGGCCAGAATTTTAAAGCAGCCATCATAAAAACACTTACACAGTTAATTATAAATTCTCTGAAGCAAGCTAAAAATAGCAAAACTCAATTTTAATAAATAGTAGTTATAAAGAAGAATCTAATGGAAATTATAGAAGTGGAAAACATGATAACATAAATTTTAAAAAACTCATTGAATGAACTGAATAATAGGGTGGAGATGACAAAGGATAGAACCAGTGAACTGAGGACAGATAAAAGAGCATACCCAATCAGAACAACAGAGAAAAGAGACAGGAAAAAAAATGAGTAGAACCTTCAGAAACCTGTGGGACAATGATGAAAAATCCAATATTCTTGTCATTGGAATTCCAGAAGGAGAAGAGATAGAGAGTAGGTCTGAAAGAATATTCGAAGAAATGATAGGTTTGATACCTCGTCTCTATATTTCCAAGGAAGAGTTGGTTTAAAAACAATCTAGTCTCCTTAACTCCTATAAATGTCCAAGAAGCAGAAAGAGAGAACTGCATTGGTTGTTTCCTGGTTCCGTGCTAACCCATAGGATGATTTTAGGTAAGTCGCTTTATCACTATGGCTTATGAGATTTCCATTTCTTCATTTGTAAAAGGAAAATGGGGCAGTGGCTTAAGGGAGACAATCCCCAGGGTTTTTCCAGCCCTCTGAATCAATGATATTTGTCTTCTGATTTTTTTCAATAGTTTTCAGAGCCCTAGAGTGCATAAGTACTTGAATCCTTACTGTTCAGTTCTCGGCTCCCCTTTGGGTGTGAATTCAGAGCTGATAAAATTTTAGGTCTCAAAGATCTGGTCTGATGACAAGTCTCACCCTTCCCTGACACCCTCCCCATCTCTCCTAATTCTCAGGAAAACATTTTCATTTTCACTTTTGCTGCTTAGGGCATGACTTCTACAAATATTCTATGTCACCTAGACCATTTCAAATCCACGCCTACAAACATCTTGACATTTATAATCAACACTTAAGTAGCCCCATTACTCCTCTGATGTAGGTTAGGGGGGCACAGAAATTGCCAGGTGCCTACTGGAGAGTTTGTGCATATAATGTCAGGACTGTCGCCTACATTAGATTTGCTGGAAGACGGTAGAAAAGCATTTAAACTCTCTCTGCTCTGATTTAAACACTGAGGAATAGGACAACATTTGGGAAGCATTTCAGTTTCTTGGATAAATAAAAATGCACTGGGCACTGAGGACTATTATTATCCCATTTGTGAAGCACTTCATCTCTCTGTCTGTAAGGGAGCTTCTGCCTACACTGAATTTCAGCAAGTCAACAAGCTGCCAATGCCCTGCATTAAGTATTTCCTGTCATCTGTGCTTGTCAGAGATTAGTTTGCAGAGATTTTTGCAGAAAGCATGAATAATACATACTGTTGAATACAATATTTATCATACAACAGCTCCAGTGATTGAAAAGCATCACCCAACAGCATCCTTTATTGTGTGATTTCTCTTTCCATCAATGTACCCTCACTAGGCAGTACATCACTAACCATTGAGTCACACCTAGTCTAATACAGAGCCAAGACTAGGAGTTGACTCAGTTCTACAAGAGCATTGTGGTGTTCTCTGAACATATGTGTGTGGCTTCCCGTAAGGAAAAACTGAGGATACAAAAAAATATATATTTTTATTATTTATTTTTCCCCATAAAGAACACCCTGCTGCCCATTTCAGTTGAAAGTCAACTCCCTAAGGCCATGAGTTAGAATTAGGGGAAGAGATATACTCAGTTACAAGGAACATTAAGCAGCACCTCATCTTCCTTTTCCTAATATACATGCTCCTGGGATAATAAGATTTTGAACAAATTACTCTCTTTATTTCATGAGTGCCATGAATTCTGGCAGGATTTACTTTGACAGCTATTTTAACAGTACCATTAACTCTAAAATCTGTCAGACCATGTTTGTCTCCCCTCCACTAATGACATTCTTGCCAAGAGTCAAAGTAGGTTTTAGCAGAGGGGAGGAGATGTTGGAACCAAAGCAGCCAGGGAGGCTGGAGAGACCTCAGGTAAAGGACTGAGCCCTCCCCTGGAAAACATTCCACCTCTCTCTTCACTCTCCTGTAGGAAGGACATTTCAGGCCAGTTTGTCAAGAAGCCAATGCCCCTTTCCTTGTTCTGTTCAACACACATAATGACAAGTGTGTACTACCTTCTTTCTCTACCCTGACTTAAATGCTGTCATTTTCTTCTTTGAGTTTCTTTTAACAGAATTGTTCTTAGTGTGGAACATTCAGTTCTTTTCCAACACTGCCCCTATGTTGAGGTCAGCATGTGATGGCAACAATATCATACTGGAGAAACATTGTGATCCCCAAGTGGGGACGATACTTCAAAACAGATTGGAAAGAAGGCATGAGCCAGGTAACAGTGGAGAAGCACTGTTGTATCCTGATACCTCAGGAGGGAATGGAAGATAAGAATCCCACTCCCAAAACATTAGAGGAAAGCAACTCTAGAAAGAAAGGGAGGCGAAATATATGTACATCATATATATATATATTTATTTCCAAAATGTTTTGTAGCCTGCTTGTGCCCCTCCCCAATCTGTGAACAACGTATTATGGGAACATTTCTACATCAAGTCACAAATACCTACCTCATTTTGTTTGACATTTGAATGATAGTCTCTTGTAAGAATCCCCCATAACTTATATAATCACCTGATTTGTTTCTAGTTTTCACTATTGTAAACAATTCTACACATAATTACTGGGTTCCTTAAAATAAATGTGTAAATCGTAGAAGTAAAAGTGACAGATGAAAGGATATGCACAAATTGCCCTCCAAAATTATTGGATAGTTACAACCAGACCTCCAAATATATATGTATAGAGTGCTTACTTCCCAACATCCATGTCAACACTGAGCTTTATTCATTTTTAATCTTCAGTTTATTATTTAAATTTATATTTCTTTGATACTAAATGAGAGCAAACATTTTAGCCCATGTTTGTTGGTCAATAGCATTTTTCTATGTAGGTGTATGTGAAATACTTTTTCTTGTTTTTTTATCAACTTTTCCATTAAGGTATTAATTTTTTCTTAGCTATTTATAAGCATTTTTATCTACTACAATGCCTAGTTATATACTATGTAATTATTTTCCCAGTTTGACAGTTATTTTTTAATCTTGCTATGATGATTTTGCCATGCAGGCTTTAAAAATATCGTATGGTAAAATCTTGCAGTCTATTCTTTGATGGCTTCTGACTTGGGGTCTTCCCCAACCAAAATTATAGATAGCCCTTGACCTTCATATGCTTAATTTTCACACAAGCTGGAGTTTCCTATACTACACTGCTGTCCCCAAACCAACTTGGCAATAATGAACTCAGACATTTAGACATTCAGTGTTTATGACATTAGGTCATAAACATTCCATTTTAATTATTGTATGTTTGCATTCCCTACTAGCCAAGGTCAGCTTCAACAACATAGCTATCTTTAACCTTGCAGTAGTGTTTCTGCAATCAATTACTATTTTACTCCGTTTTGCTTTAACAAAGATTGGTTCTATAAGGCAACATTTTTCCCTCTATTTGAATGGACCCCCCCCCCAAATTAGTTAGGCTATGTAATGCTACTTGCTGTTCCAAACAACCCCAAAATATCAGTGGCTTACCACCATGAAAGTTTATTTCTCATTCACGTCACAGAACAATACAGTTCTGAGTGGCTCTGCTTGAAATGGTTACTCATTGTGTAGCTTTTGCCTTGTCAGAGTCCTTTGCTTGTAGGCAGATAAACAGGAGAATGAAAGACTATGGGAGACTGCACAAACATTTGTGGTCAGGCCTTCAAATAGTCTATATCCCTTTTCCACAGATCCCATTGGCCAGAACATAGTCACAAGATCCCAGTCAGATATAAAGGAAACTGAGAAATTTAGGCTCTCTGCATTTCCAAGAAAAGGAAACAGGACTTGAGAGCATCTAGCCAGTTTACCACATCCCCTGACTATATAAAACAATACATATCTATTGCTTTACTTCCATACATTTAGTTTCATACATATTTCATACACATGTATTATTTATGAAAGAATGGAACTATATGAATAAAAATATTTACCGGCTCTCTTCTATTACTTTTATGGTTTTATTTTTAATATTACACATTGAATCCATCTGGAACTTGTTTTTGTATAAGGAAGTATATACAATGTGAAATTTGTTAAAAAAATAAACATTAAATAATCCTTTTTTATTTACTGATTCAAAATGTTTCATTTATCATTCATTAAATTTTCATAGATTTATTTAACAAATTCAGTTAAATGCTACCTTTTTTTTTCTTTTAACATCTTTATTGGAGTATAATTGCTTTACAATGGTGTGTTAGTTTCTGCTGTATAACAAAGTAAATCAGCTATATGTATACATATGTCCCCATATCCCCTCCCTCTTGCGTCTCCCTCCCACCCTCCCTATCCCACCCCTGTAGGTGGTCACAAAGCACTGAGCTGATCTCCCTGTGCGATGCAGCTTCTTCCCACTAGCTATCTATTTTACCTTTGGTAGTGTATATATTATTTAACAAATTCAATTAAATGCTAACTATATGCCAGGTACTTTTTTAACACTTAAAGTTAAACTACTTTATTCCCAAACAACCCTATGAACTATTACTATTATTATTCCCATTACAAAGACCAGAAAACTGCAGCCTATAAGGATTACTGAATTACCCAAAGTCATGGAGTTAGTAACTGGTAGAACTGGATTTGAACCTAGGCATCTGGCTCCAGGGCAAGTTCTAAACCACTCTATTATGCTGCCTCTGCAAACATGTGAGCCTTTAATTGGACTCCTGCTGTGGTCATTTCAGAAGTGGGAAGACCCCCCTGCAACATACATCCAAAACATGATTCATAAGCTGAGACTGATGATAACAGACACACACACACACACACTCCTCAAGAGGATAGGAAAAGATTTACTATTTACACAATGAAGCTTTCTGGAGAGAGCACAGCAGGGTCCAAAGCAGGTCCAAGATGGCCTCAGGAACAGGGAAATGGTGCTGGCAGTAAGTCTGTATTAGTTTGCTACATGCGCTGTAACAAAGCACCACACACTGGGTGGCTTAAACCAGGGGTACCCAACCCCTAGGCAACGGACTGCTGCTGGTCCGTGGCCTGTTAGGAACCAGGCCACACAGCAGGAGGTGAGCGGCAGGCGTGTGAGTGAAGCCTCATCTGTATTTACAGCTGCTTCCCATCACTCGCATTACGGCCTGAGCTCCACCTCCTGTCAGCAATATGGTGAGTTATATAATTATTTCATTATATATTACAATGTAATAATAATAGAAATAAAGTGCACAATAAATGTAATGTGCTTGAATCATCCCGAAACCATCCCCCGACACCCCCTGGTCCGTGGAAAAATTGTCTTCCACGAAACCAGTCCCTGGTGCCAAAAAGGTTGGGGACCTCTGGCTTAAACAACAGAAATGTATTCTGTCATAGTTCTGGAGCCTTGAAGTCTGAGAACAAAATGTCGGCAGGGTGGGTTTCCTTCTGAGGGCCTTGAGGGCAGGATCTGTTCCAGGCCTCTCTCCCGGGCTTGTGGATGGCCATATTCATCTTCACATGGCATTCTCTCTGTCTGTCTGAGTCTAAATTTCTCCTTCTTATAGGGACACCAGTCATGGTGGATTAAAGCCCACTCTAATAACCTTATTTTAACTTGATTACCTCTGTAAAAAAAAAACCTATCTCCAAGCAAGTTCACATTCTGAGGTAGTAGGGTTTAGGATATTAATACATGAATTTGGTAGAGGGGATGCAATTCAGTACATAACGATGGTTTTTATGGTGGTTAGGGATGGGGCCAGGGTGAGGGTTTCCCATGGACAGGCAGAATCTTCTGTGGTTTCAACTTCATGCTGATGCCAAAGAAGGGAACACCTGTGCTCTCTTATCAGTTTGCCCAGATGTAAGGCAGAAGGGGAGAAGAGATTGGTGGGGCTTCAAACTGTCTGCAAACATCAGAAACAGAGTCAGACCCCTTATTACAGTTTTAACCAGGTTATTAAATCATTCCTGATCCAGCATGTTTTAATGTCCAGCATGTCCTGATCCATACAATGTTTTAATTACTGTACCTTTTAAAAAACTTAACAGCTTAATAGAGCAAATGCCCACCTAATTATCCTTTTTTCAGAATTTAAAAACTATATGTCTAATGCATTTACTTTTCCAGATGAACTAGTATATCCAATTTGTCAAAATCTTTGACCAAAAAGAAACAATTTGAATGGAATAGCACTAAATTAATATATGAATATAAGGAGAATTGACATTTTGAAGAGTATTGGTCTTCCCATCCAGAAACATTGTAATTTTCTTAATGTGTTCATCTCTTCTTTAAATACCAGTGGTAATCACCCTCTAAGATATGTCACCAATGATCTGCACCTCCTGGAATTAATGCCTTGGTACAGCTCTCTCCCACATTTTATCAGGGTTGTTCTGAGTGACCCCAGAATACAGCAGAGGTGACAGTATGTAGCTTCAAAGGCTTTATCCTTGCTCTCTCTTGGATTACTCATTCTGAGGGAAGCCAGTCATCATGTTGTGAGGACACTACAGTAGCCTATGGAGAGGTCCAGTTAATGAGGAACTGTGGCCTCCTGTCAACAACCTACACCAACTTGCCAGCCATGCAATAAGCCATCTTGGAATCAGATCTTTTAACAGTGGAGCCTTTAAATAACTATGACCCCAGCCAACATCTTAAATGTAACCTCATAAGAAACCCCAAGCCAGAAACATCCAGCTGAGCTTCTCCAAAATTCCTGGCCCTCAGAAACTTTTAGGTAATTAATAATTGTTACAGATTTAAGCTGCTAAGATTTGGGATAATTTTTATATAGAAATAGATAATGGTTTTATGCTTTCCTCACAAATGTGATCTACACTTCTTAGTAAATCCATTCTTTGGTATCTGACTTTTTTTGTTTGCAATACCCTGAAAAGATAGAATGTCACTATGTCACGTCATTTACAAAAATCACTCCACTATACATTTCAGATACCACACTATCTTTGTTGTAATGCTCAATCTTGAGGACAAATTACATGACTTGGGTCACCTAGTTGTCATCAGGATAAACAGTGACGACAGGGAACACTCTGTATTTCAGATTCTTTGGAGTGTTCACCAGTTCAATGGAAGGAGATGATGGGATGAACAGGCTCAACTCAAAAAGAAGGGACAAAATATATTCATTGCAACATCTTTCTCTAACCCCATTTCACTTTCTTCCTGTCGCTATGCACCACACGACATAGAGCAGCAGGGACATTTGACGAGAGAGTTGAGAAGTGCAAGCCTAGAAATAAAACTTTCCCCTGCCATTTTATCCAGTGGAGTTTTTTTTCTCAACCTCCTCCTGATAGGTTCTTAATATTTAATAATGCATAAGACCCATTCATCAACATCAAACGGTCCTGCCACTAGATCCAGGTACCAAGGCATCTTGGTGACAAGGATAGAACCAACTACATGTGCTTTTCTCAGTATCCTAAGCACATCCTAAAGTTCCTGCTCAGACAACCCTCGTCACAAAAGAAAATCCTACAAGCACTCTGTATCTGTCAGGGTCTGTCAGAAGACAAAAGTTACATGAGTGATTTGCACAGAAAAAAAACCTAATAACAAGAACTTTGATCACGTGAAAGGGGATTAACTATTAATAGGGGGAAAGTAAATGCTAAAGAATAAATGAACGGCAAACCTAAGAAACAGCCACTACCTTAGGCTGAGAGAGCACTCGAGGAAGGAACAATGGAAAGGTCCTAACTCCCCCAAGGCTAAGAGCCAGATCTCCTTGGAGTGGAAACATGTTTGCCGAGGTGATACCGGTCAATGTCAGCAAGTAGGAAGTGGCTGCGTAAGTACCAGCAGGACTTCCTGAGAAGCTCTTCAGGGTGGTGGCTGTGCTGAGATTCACTGACAAGCTGCCCACTGTCGTAGGAGTAAGAAAAGCACCAGAATCAATGGACAGCCTCTTCATCTTGCAGTGTTTGTTCCAGCTGGCAAAGGAGGAATGGATACAATATACCAGCCCAGGGTTGCCAGGTGTTACTAAAGACAAAGAAAGGTGGATTTGGAACGGAGGGGCAACAGATTGATGACTGGCATATGCTCTAAAGCACAATGAAATGCAGAATGTTAAGGAGAAATTTTTTTTAAACCTCTGGAAAAATAAGAAAAATCAGATTATAGCTGGCCTCAGTTTCTACCTTAAAATTGGAAATTCAATATTGCTCATCCTCTTCTCTATTATAACTCTCCTCCATGAACTTTCTCAACACTATTATTTTCATTTTATGGACAAGGAATCTAGTAGGCCAAAGGATATGCTCAAAACATTTCCTTTCCAGCCCTCACAGTCACATTCTCTGACTGAGAGAAGAAATCAAGTTCAGAGTTCCTGAGAGACTACAATTCTCTGAAAATAAAGGCTGTCATGTAGTACCAAAATATTTTTATCACAATTTCTATTTTCCTTTCAACTCATTTCATTCTGCTAAATTAAATACATCAGCATAGATGCAGTGAAAAGGGGAATCATAATGAATATTTTTCCCCCACCCGTGGGGAGCAACCATGAGCATCCCCCCTCACTCTGCAGTTGCCGACATACAAGGATAAAACCCAGCAGTATCTACTCCTGCTTGGAAAAAGTACTCAGGATATATATTCTACCTGGAGGCTGTAAGTCTATGATCAGATCTGCTTTGGGGAAAATTTCTTGCTTCTCTCTGCCTTCTGTTTGAGTCTTCAGTATAATAAGCAATTTAATCAGCTCAGCTCCACTAGAATGCTTCAGATATTTGCATATTAGCACTACTTGTCATTCTTTTCCTTATTAAAATTGGCATCTACTGTGTCACAATGCAGAACTGCAGAGCCAAGCACCCCGGGCCAATGACAGCATAGATACACAGACGCTTGTTCAATAGCCTCAGTGTCAGTCTCTGCCACTTGTCCTTCAGACCTGCACTTTACCAGCTATAGAAAATCCATGCTGGTCCTCCCCTATCCAAAACAAATCGGATGAGAGATGTATTTTATTTTTGTTAATGAAACTGCTTACATGAAAGTTCAACACAAATACCTCTCTTGCATGATTAAAGCATTGACAGGCCAAGGAAAAGGTGAGATCATGACAAGTAATTACAGTAGTGATATGACACTTGCAGAATTTATGTTACTATGTTTGTATACTGTATGCAAACAGACAGTGAGTAACTGTGCATATCAATAAATTAGATACTAGGCTAGAAGTACCACTAAAAAAAAAATCAGGTTTCATTATATTTGTAAAATGAAACCAAACAACCAGAGGGGCTTAGTGATCATGCGGTGATCTCCCTTAGCAACTAGCTTCTAGATGTGTCGAATCAGAATTACTATAAAAATGTTGAATTAAATTATTGATTTTTAAAGTCTCATTTGTAACGTATGGGAGAGACTGCCCTTTATTCTTAAAATCCATTCTCTCACAAAGCCCACCTTGCATCAAGTTGTGTCCATGTAAATAATTATCATCAAAGGAATGTGGTAAGAAGTCATTTATATCACTTTCCAGGCAAGGCTTTTTGGAAGTGGGTGTGCCTGCTTACCACTCTGCTTCCCCTTCCATCAACTGAATACAGAAGATAGCATGACCATAGGACCTGCAGAATGGGGGAAGTCACAATTTGGAAGGAGCCTGGGTCCCTGAATCATCAACAGCGAGGTCAGACTCCTACTGACCAAGCATACCTACCTTTGGCTTTCTCATGAGAAAAAATAAACTTTTACTGGGATTGGACCATTATAAATTGGGATGGGGTCTCTGAATGTTATGTATTTCTTTAGGTATTACCAAAATATAAGAACCATTTTAGGCCAGCTAAAAGGTCTGGGAATCTGATCTTTCTCTTCCCAAATGCTACTTGATCCTAGCCAAGTCATCTAATCTTTCTAGCCCTAATTTTATCTGCCAAGAGTGTAAATTTGTTAGACATGCCCACAGAAAACATCTTCAGAAATACTAAAAGTGCATTTTTAAACTATGGTCAAAAAAGTTGTTATTTCAAAGAAAATAAATATTGCATGTCTTGAGGTAGTTTTAGGTTGCAACAGATGAGACAGAATTTTGATTACATTTGGGCTTTTGGCACATGCCAGCACTTTCCCACTGACATTTATTCAAAGTGACTAGTGACCTACAAAGCCACCAAAATATCCATCAAAGTAACTGAAATACCGCATTCCAAAATATAAGCGCTTTATGGCATCATGAATGATGTTTTCAAAATTCAGTATTTTCCATAGCACTAAGCACTGTGTTTCATGCTCAATACATATTTATTGAATTTAATTGGTCAATTAGGAAGAAGCATCCATTTCTCTTAACTTAGATTCGACTGGCTAAAATCATCAATATTTCCAAATATGCTTTGTAATTTCAGTAGATAGATTTCACATTCTCATCTATTCTTAATGTCACTTAACTTGTAGCTTTGCTAGTGGTGGATCCAAAGGACTTTCCCTAGCCTCCTTTCCTTTTTAAAATTTATTTTAATTTTTGATTTTTGAAACTGAAAAACACCTCTTTCCAAAATCATATTTTCTTTTAGTTATAGCACTTCTATGTAGCAGTAGCATACCTTCTATTATTTCTACTCATGTTTCTCTTTTGGTTATGTTTCCTCTTTCTTTTCTTACAGGCTTTCCTGTGAAGCTGTTTTTCTCTCTCTCTTGCTGTTTCATGTCTGAGCTAGTGATGCCCCAATTTTTATCTCTAGGTTTGCCAATTTTCTTGAGATCTCAAATGTCTATTGTCAGTTGCTTAAAGAATGCACATGCTTTCCTCACCATCGCTTCAGTTTCCACATGTCAGCATGTTTTCTTCCTTCAATCTGGACATCTATCCCCCTACATAGTTGTTTGAATTAGTGACATAAAATTCTTCCCATTGTGAAGCCTTTGCATAATCATTGAATTAGCCTTCTTCTTCATTTTCCACATTGAATTTGTTGCCAAGTCCTTTCAGTGCTGCCTGCAAAGCACCTATTGAATTCATCTCCTTTTATTGCTGTGATCAGCATCTCAGCCCAGATGATCAATCCTCAAGTGTGGGCTTGACTGTTCTACCCTAATTGACTATAACTCCATGCAACCCCTACCCGCAACCCAAAATAGAGTTTACCAATGGTTCTTAAATCTGGCTGCACATTGAAATCTCTGGGGAGCTTTTAAGAACATATCAATGTCAAGGCTCTCCCCTAGAAATTCCGATTTACTTTGTCTGGGGTACAGTCTGAACATCAGGATTTTTAAATTCTCCCAGATTATTATAATAATATGCAGCCAAGATTAAGAACCACTGAGGTATCCCATTTCTAAACTGTTTATTTCAAGGAAGTTTTTTTTTACCCTTGTGGGTGTAGTAAATCAGATCTGTTCTTTCATCATATTTTCTAAGTGGCTACTGTTGGTATATAGAAAAGCTATTGATTTGTGCACATTGATTTATAAGTAGAAATATTTTAATGAACGTTTTCATCTCTAAGAGAGTCTGAAAATTAATCATTTTGGGCTTTTCAGGTTTATAAACACATCATCTGTATTAGTTTCCTATTGCCCCTATAACCAATTACCATAAACTTAGTGGCTTAAAGCAACACAAATTTTAGCAGTTCTAGAGCACAGAAGCCCACAGGGCTGCATTCCTTTTGAGGGCTCTAGGGAAGGATTTGTTTCCTTGCCTTTTCCAGCTTCTAGAGGCCACCTACATTCCATGCTCATGGCCCTTTCCTCCATCTTCAAAACTGACAGTATAGCATCTTTCTTCCTCTCCGACCTCTACTTCCATCTTTACATGTTTTCCTTACCTGTATTGCATCCCTTTTTTAAGGACCCTTGTGATTACTCAGGCCCACCTGGGTAATCTAATATAATCTCTGCATCTCATAATCCTTAACTTAATCATGTCTGCAAAGTCCCTTTTGCCAAGTAAAGTAACACAGAGGGTTGTCATTATTCATCCCACTACATCATCTAAAGATAATGACGAATTCCCTCCTATCAAATCTTTTTACCTCATTTCTTTCTCTTTTCTCTTGGCTTTGGTCAGTCCTTCCCGTTACTGTTTATAGTAATGAGATATATTCCCATCTTATGTGTAGATTATCATTTATCCCTGAATGTAGGCATTTCTCTCTGGTCCTATGATTTGCTAAAAATAGCAGTTGGGGTCAGGGATGAGCTTAGAACAGTGTCCTCTTAGGGAAATATCATTCCTCAGTTTTCAGAATTCCCACTTTTAGAGTTAAGAAGATTATTCAAAGCTCCCAGGCCCTCTTTGTAGTTTAGCATTATTTATCTCTGTTCAGCTGAATCCGAAGGGAACTTATAATAAAAAGCTGATTGCTTCTTCTCCCTCTCTTCTACTCTGCCTCACCCCAGTTCATGTGTCTTGGATCAGAGGCTATCTCAAGAAAAAGGAAGATGGCATGTATTTCTAATAGTATGAAACTGGGATCCTAAGGATGTGTTTCCTGCTTCTCCTTAGGCTGACTCACACTCTGATCAACCTCATTCCTAGTAAGAGACTCTTTCTTTAGAGCTTTTAGGACAAGCTCACTGTGTTTAGGAATTTTTTACCATTGTTTAGGTTTAAAAAAATATGAGCCTATGAAGGGGGTCAATTGATTAACATGTTCAAGCTCCCTTCCAAACACAGGTCCACCCCGACCCCCAATTTCCTGCACTTTGAGTAGAGTCTGATTTTTGCTAGACCAATTTCTACATGTCCATAATGAGCAACAAGAGAATAGGAGAAATCCGCCAGACTGAAAATGTGGTAACAGAAGGAAGAAAATGGGAGGAGAGAAACCAGCAAAGGTGATTTTACAAAGTGTCACAAAGGATGTGTTTTTCTTCCATTTATTTGTTTGTCAAATATCTATTATCTTCTATACGTATCTTCTATATATTAGACACTGCAGGGTACGGCAGTAAACAGATTCATCAAGCTTCCTTCCTCAAGCTCACATTCTAATTGGTGAAGATAGTTAATAAATAAACAAACATACAAACAAACAACATTAGCTTCAGCTTGTGGTAGATTCTAAAAAGGAAATAAACAAGATGGTAAGATGGAAGTGATGAGATGGAGGGCAGTTGAGGGGGTCAATGAAGTACTCTTGGAAAAAGTAACATTTGAACTGCAGCCTGAAGGATTAAAGAAACCTTCCTTGTGTAAAGTTGGGTAAGGGGTGTTCCTGTCAGAGGACATGAACCCTAAAACAGGAAATAACTTGCCTCCTCTGAGTAGTGAACTAGTATGAGGAATGTCTCAGTGTGGCCGATGGACAAAGGGGTGAGGGCAGAGTAGCACAAGGTGAGTGGGAGAAGGGGCAGAGGCCAGATGGTGAAGCTCAAGTCCACGTGGCCCAGCCTTGAAGTAGCATCTCAGTCCAGCATCCAGAAACGATCAATAATTAATTCAATTAAACTTTCTGGTGGACACCAGAAAACCAATGGAAAGGTGCTCAACATCGCTAATCCTCAGGGAAATGCAAATCAAAGCCATAATGAGATATCACTTAACACCTGTTAGAATGGCTATCATCAAAAGCACACGAGATAAAAAGTGCTGACTAGACTATGGTGCACTATTGGTGGGAATGTAGTTTGGTGCAGCCACTATGGAAAGCAATATGGAGGTTCCTCAAAAATTGAAAATAAAACTACCATATGATCCAGCAATCCCATGTCTGGGTATATATTCCAAGGAAGTGAAATCACTATCTCAAAGAGATATCTGCACCCCCATGTTCATTGCAGCTTTATTCATTAATAGCCAAGGCATGGAAACAACCTAAGTGCCTGTTGATGGGTGAATGGATAAAGAAGATGTGGTAATATAATAGAGCACAGCCGTGTGCAGCCCTTAGCAGGCAGCTGTTGCTGTGTGCCAATACCCCGCACCCCGTTACCAGGCAATGGTTACCTCAAGACCACTAATGGTTGCTCAGCCACTGGTCGGTGCTGAAGTGGGCCCCTCCCCCAAGCAAGCAACTGTCAGTGAGCAACAGTTTGTGGGCCTGTTCAGCCAACGGTCAGTGGAGTGGTGGTTGTCAGGCAGAGAGTGAGGTAAGAGACAGATCCTGGCCTTCTCCCTGGACCCCCCCCAGCTCACCTGGCCTCGGGCCAGTGGGTGAGCTAATGGGGCCCAGGGAACAGGCTGGGGGCTGTGTTCTGCAGGGCTCCAGAGCCCTCGCCAAGGCCGCCCACTGGCCGGGCCCAGGCCTTGAGGGGGCAGTGAACCTCTCCCCCCTCCCTGCCTCTGCAACCTAATGACAGTGGCAGTTTGCATAGGATGCAGTCTGTGGGACCTGGCCCTCGCCATTTGGGTGGCCTGGGGAGCCTGAGGGCTGGTTGGGTCCTGGGCATCTGGCTCCCTCAGTGATGGTGGCTGGGCGGGGTCTGGGGACCTGGCCCTGAGGGAGCCGCCAGCTGAGATCTGCCTCTTCAGCCAGGATCTGGACTTCGGAGGGTGAAAGTTGTGCCTTGGGACCTTGCCCTTTCTTGTCAGAACAGAGAATAACATTTGCTTGGTGAAGATTTACAGGAACATCATTACCTGACCATGACCTGACCTCGAGAACGAAGGATCTGACATCAAGAAGTTTGCAACAACTAACCACTCCCCTCCCTCACTTTTCCTATAAAAGGGCTTTGCTGAAAGCTTTCAGGGAGTTTGGGGTTTTTTAAGGCATGAGCCACCCATCTCCTTGCATGGCCCTGCAATAAACTTTTCTCTGTTCCAAACTCTGACGTTTTTGGTATTGTTTGGCCTCACTGTGCATTGGGCACATGGACTTGCATTTCAGTAACAGTAATATATATACAATGAAATATTATTCAGCCATAAAAAGGAAGGAAATCCTGCCATTTGTGACAATATGGATGGAATTTGAGCGTATTATGCTAAGTGAAACAAGTCACACAAAGACAAACACTGTATGATCGCACTTATCGAAAAATGCTGAACTCATAGAAGCAGATTGTAGAACTGCGGTTGCTAGGGGATGAGGATTGGAGGGAACGGGCAAATATTAGTCAAAGGGTAAACATTTTCAATTATAAGATGATTAACTTCCAGGTGCAGCATGGTGGCTATAGTTACCAATACTGTACAGCATGGTGACTATAGTTAACAATATATATTATTTACTTGAAAGTTGCTTTGAAAGTAGAGCTTTAATATCCTCACCATAGCAACAATAACAAAATGGTAACTATGTGAAATGAAGAATGTATTAACTGACCTTATTGGTATAAACATTTCACAATATATGTGCATCAAATTATCACCTTGTACACCTTAAACTTACACAATGTCATATGCCAATCATATCTCAGTAAAGCTGGGGTGTGGGGACAACTAAGAAAATAATATTTCTAGGAGAAAGGTGAAGAAATGAGGCACACTTGGAGAGGGTTGTGGGATCAAGAGCATATTAAGATGTTAGCACATTGGGCTTCCCTGGTGGCGCAGTGGTTGAGAGTCTGCCTGCCGATGCAGGGGACACGGGTTCGTGCCCCGGTCCGGGAAGATCCCACATGCCGCGGAGCAGCTGGGCCCGTGAGCCATGGCCGCTGAGCCTGCGCGTCCGGAGCTAGCACTAACTTGTTCATATGCTTACTAGATTTATCCCATTAGAGGTGGGGATGCAGGAAAGAGAGGGGCCAACTGTAGAACTGAAGTCTTCTAAGAGTTTAGAAGGGATTAAAGAAATTCAGATTACAAATGGAAGAGCTAGACTTTTCTGAAAGAAAATAGTTTAGTAATGAATTAATTTTTAATTGTTTCTGGCTGCTAGACTGAGATACTGCTCGAAGGCTGGATCACATGGGTTTTAACTTACATTTGAATCATATATCAGTTTTTAGCTGCTGTGTCCATTATTGGCAAATTGTCTTCATAGTTGGTGAATTTATAATTATTTCTTAATTTTATTGTGAAGGGAGGTTAACTGTTTATTCTTTTATTGTTTCAGGTAGGCTAAACATAGGGGAGAATTAAAAATGCCATCTATTCTCTGTAATATTTTTACAGAAGTTCTCTACTAGTTTAAAGTAAAAGCCATGGTACTATTATTTAGTTGTATGTTTTCTCCAGAAACTCAGTCTTAAACATCTATATCATAGGCATCATGGAATATGAATTTAAAAGCTGAACATTTTCTCTCTCTTTCCTTCTCTCCCTCTCCCTCCATCCCCTCCTCAATCTACCTCTATCTCTTCCTCTCTCTCTCTCTCTCTCTCCCCCCTTTCCCTCCCTCCCTCCCTCCTTCCTGGCCATAGTTTAAATCCTATTGGCTTGAAAGTCAAACAGCGTTTCCTTCCTTTCAGTGTTTTCTCTAAGGGTGTCCTAGGATGATGATTAATTAGAAAATATAATGATTTAAATGTTTAATTCTTTTAACTAGGTCCAAAACTGTATGACTGTATTGGTGTAATTTATTTTTGACCAACATTTCCAAGCTCATTTTCCAATTAGTAGACTCAGTTGAGATATTATCAATTAATTAATGATATTAACTTATTGTTTTCATAATAATATCACACAACCATCAATCACACTTGAATATGAATTAGGAATTTTATGTTGGTTTATTAACAGGCAGTGTAGGATGATTTGTTGGATGATGTAAAAAGCCCAGAGAACAAGATCACTTCTTTGTATGTACATCCTTTGGCAAATTAAAAAGGCCAACTCTTTAATCTGAACAAAGGGACTCCATTTTTTTCTTAGAACTGTCCCTTAAAATCCAAGGGACAGTTCATACCTCTCTCTCTTATCATCTGTCCAGATTTAACCTTGGAATAAACTGGATTTTTGTCCTAGCTCTGTCCCCCCAAAGCTCTGAACCACAGACAAATCAATTCATCAATGCTCATTTATCTCAATTAAAGAATATTTGTCTCGGGTTTCCCTGGTGGCGCAGTGGTTGAGAATCTGCCTGCTAATGCAGGCAACACAGGTTCGAGCCCTGGTCTGGGATGATCCCACATGCCGTGGAGCAAGTAGGCCCGTGAGCCACAACTACTGATCCTGCGCGTCTGGAGCCTGTGCTCTGCTACAAGAGAGGCCGTGATAGTTGAGAGGCCCGCGCACCGCGATGAAGAGTGGCCCCCGCTTGCCACAACTAGAGAAAGCCCTCGCACAGAAATGAAGACCCAACACAGCAAAAATAAATTAATTAATTAATAAAAACTCCTACCCCCAACATCCAAAAAAAAAAAAAAGAATATTTGTCTCACACAATTATTGTGAGGATTAAGTGAGAAAATGTGAAAGCACTTTAAGCTATAAAGCCATATAAAAATATATTGTCTTTGTTTTATTTATCATCATCATCATCTTTATCATCATTATTACTATTTAGACATGTCCTCATTTACGATCATTAAAAATCATTAAAAATAATGCTTTAGGTAATATATTTGTATAAATCTAGATGGTAAGCAACTTGATAGTAAGTTAAAACCAGGTCTTATTTTTATTCTCTCCCATAAGCACATTCCATAAATGTGTGTTGAAATGTGTACTAAATATTTTATAAGTTTGTTCCTGCATTTTAAAAATGCTTCCTATCAAGCATAGCCTTCAATTTTAAAGTAACTCACTCACACTTACTGAGCTCTTACTTTTAGGTGGAAACTATCCTGAGCATTTTTAATGCAAAACCTCTTTTAATCATCTCAACAGCTCTAGAAGGTAAGGTACTGTGGAAATCTCTTCCTTCAAAATGAGACTTTCCTTTAAAATGGGAATTTCTGATTCTGAAAAGACTACTTACCTTAACACGCTGGAAAGCCAAGTGAATCAGCTTGTGGTCCCACTCCTGGGAAATATGTCTTAAGAAGGAATTTGTTGGGCTTCCCTGGTGGCGCAGTGGTTGAGAGTCCGCCTGCCGATGCAGGGGACACGGGTTCGTGCGCCCGTCTGGGAGGATCCCACTTGCCGCGGAGAGGCTAGACCCGTGAGCCATGACCGCTGAGCCTGCGCGTCCGGAACCTGTGCTCCGCAACGCGAGAGGCCACAACAGTGAAAGGCCCGCGTACCGCCCCCCCCTCCAAAAAAAGAAGGGATTTGTTTTGCAACATCTTCAACATCAATTACATTTAACATTGGAAACTTCAACTTCCTTGCCTAGTATATTTTATGACATTTTCACTGACCTCTTTTTTTTTTGGCTGCTTCGTTGCGCGTGGGCTTTCTTTAGTTGCTGCGAGCGGTGGCTACTCTTCGTTGCGGTGCATGGGCTTCTCATTGTGGCGGCTCCTCTTGTTGCAGAACACAGGCTCTAAGCGCGCAGGCTTCAGTACTTGTGGCTCGCGGGCTCTAGAGCACAGACTCAGTAGTTGTGCCGAACGGGCTTAGTTGCTCTGTGGCGTGTGGGATCTCCCCGGACCAGGGATCGAACCTGTATCCCCTGCATTGGCAGGTGGATACTTAACCACTGCGCCACCAGGGAAGCCCTCAATGACCTCTTAATTGAGAAATAGCTGAGCCATATGCTGTCAATTTGGATAATTTTAAAGATGAAAGGGTGATTTTTATTGATTTCACTCCAAAAGCAGCATAGCATGGATATGAGGCCACGCCAAGAGGAGCTTTGGAGAACATGCTCCATTGGGGGCAGAGTCTTTATCTCCCACAGGGCCTAAGGCAGTGTGAAAAACATAGGCTGTCAATACATGCCTGCTGAGTTGAAATGAATCAAGATTGTTAAATTAGATGAGATTCTAGAAGAAAAGTCAAAGCAACAAATAACAAGCAGGTTGTTGGAGAAATAAAGAAGACAGAGGTAGGGCTTCCCTGGTGGCGCAGTGGTTGCGCGTCCGCCTGCAGATGCAGGGGAACCAGGTTCGCGCCCTGGTCCGGGAAGATCCCACATGCCGCGGAGCGGCTGGGCCCGTGAGCCATGACCGCTGGGCCTGCGCGTCCGGAGCCTGTGCTCCGCAACGGGAGAGGCCACAGCAGAGGGAGGCCCGCATCCCACAAAAAAAAAAAAAGAAGACAGAGGTAAATTGCCCTCCATTTCAGAACCAGTAAGTGTAGTAAATTGACATGGGTTATATTCTCATAATATATTTAATGATAGATAATTTGAGTTGTTTCATCACTTGCCAAGAGAAGAGAAATATGAAACAGTACTCGGAATAAATTTGAAGAAAAAGCCTTTGTTTAATCAAACCATATTATGCTTTGTTAAATGGGAAAGCTGGATGAAAATACCTGGGAACCTCAAAATATTCATCAAATGTAGAACACTAATATAATAGTTGAGAGCATGTGGCCTCTCATCTTTGCTCAACAATTCCTTCCCTTAGATGATGGGACTATGTAAGTGGGGTGAGTGGGAGAAACGTGGATTTCAAGCCAGACCAACAAGTTCAAATATTATCTCTAATACTCTGACCTTGAGCAAGTTACTTCTCTCTGATGGTGCTTCTCAAATTTGGGGGATGCATAAGAATCACCTAGGACACCCAGGTGCCACCCACAGAGATTCTTGATTAGTAAGTGTAGGGTAAGTTCCTGGAACGTGATTGTTAATAGGCACCCCAAGATATTCTAATGCAGGTGGCCAAAATATCTTTCTCCTAAGGAGGAAATGATAATACTCATTAGACTAGGGATTTGAGGGGTTTTTTGGCACGGGGCCAGGGAGGACAAATGAGGTAACACATGTGAAGTCATGTAGTTCAGTATTGGCACTTTGGAGGTGCTAAATACATGTTGTCAGGAGTAATTCCTAAAGTTATACAGGTATCATCCAGCAAAACCAACCACCACCACTTCTGCTCTCCCACATGCTTCAAAGCTTTCCTGATACCTCATGCTGTTGCTGCCATCAGCAGAAAATGCATCAGGAAACCATCTAAATGAGTGAATCAAATTTCAGTTTCTTAAATACACCTAAGAGGCAGTCATAAAGAAAAATATATTAGATTAAACCTAAAATCTGCTGCTCCCAGGACCCCAAGTCCTGAAGCCCAATTATACACAAATCCTTCAAGTCACTGATGTGTCAGTCAATGTTCAGTCCAAAACAAAAACGAAGCAGGAATGGCTCTGGGAATTCCAAGTAGGGAGAATTTAATACAGCATTTCCAAAGTGTTGGACTGACTAGAGGAGAAAAATAAAAGTTTAGTTTGTTCAGATATTGGTAATGATAGGAAGCCTCTATTTTCTAATAGGACTGAAGGAGCAAAAGGGTAAATTGTGGTACCCAAAGCCCCTGCTGTGTCACTGAGGTTGCCGGAGCATCCACTGCCATTATTGGAACCCCATTTCTGCTACTTGGCAGAAAGCTAAGACACTGCTCTTCTGTTGATGCTGCTGTAAGTCCAAAGGCATACTCAGCTATTATCATCACAGACACTGTCGGAGCCCAAGGCCACAGGGCTATGCTACTGAGGCACTGGTGTCTACAGCTGCCATGCCACCCCTACCAGAACCAGAGCAGGTAGCCCCGTGCTGTGGAGGCTGCTGTGTCTTTGCTGCCACTGCACCATGTGGAACTCTACCTGAGCAGGACCTCAAGAGCCTGGACTTCTGTTGTCTGAGGAATCAACCAGGGGGACTGACTTCTTCTCTCCAGCCCTCCAATATGCCTTCAGTGTCTTCTATTGGAAGAACTTAATTAGAAGCCAGCTGACAAGGGAATCAGAGAAATGCAGTTTGTAGGCTTCTAGTCTCTCGTGATAAAGTGAAAGCACAGACGGGAGGAAATGTTGCTAAGATCCAACAAAGTGTCAGAACAACCTGCTGCATATCTCTTACCAGATTGGAAATAAATCCATTTGTGAGGGTTATCCAGACACCAATGGATTAGAAGACTCACTCTCTACTTTTATTCTTCCTATATTTGATCAGAGAAAGTATGATAGAAGATTTTAGGAATAAAACAATACATTTGGAATTTTGTAAGGGTGAGCTCATCAGAATTTGAATTTCAGAGATTTTACCATGAAAGGTGAGTATAAGTTTTTAGTTGAAGTTTTCAGCATAGTAAATGGTGGTAATTCCTTCAGGACTCACTTACTACTTGTAGCGTATCAAATTAGTTCAGCTCAAGAAACTGCTTTCTCCTCTGAACTCTTCCAGTACCTATTTCTGGAGTTATCTATTTAGCATCTAACATATAGTAATTGGGAAATGTTTGCCATGTAAATAGATGCCTTCTTGAGAACTGAATTCTATGGTTTATGCCTCTTAGTGATCTAACACTTAGCAAAGGTCTTTAGACATAGTAGTTGTATGATAAATGTTTGCAATAATGTTATTACAAAACAAAACAAATGCAATTTAAAAATAAAAAGTAATTTAAATAATTTTGAATAAATATTAGTTAGCGTTTTTGCTACATTTTCTCACTCCCCTCTCGTTTCTGAACTATGTGCAGTACATAGCAGATACCATGACACTTCACCCCTAAATACCTCAGCATCTATCTCCTATGAACAAGAACATTATCCTATATAACCACAATGTTATTACAATGTCAAGAAATTTAACATGGATTTAATAATGTTGTCTAATATAAAATTCATCTTCAAATTTTCCCAAATGTCCTTTATATCTGTTTTTCCCCCTGTCCAGAATCCAGAGTACATGTATTGCATTTGGTTCCTATTAAACCAAAATAATCTCCTTCAACCTAGAACAATCTCCTAATAATTTAGGTCAGTTGACTAGTACAATGTCCCATATTCTGGATTTGCCTGACTCTTCATGATTAAATTCAGAGTAAACATTTTTGATAAGAATACTGCATAGGTGATGTTGTATAAATTCTTGAGTCACATTTGTTCTATTAATGGGGGCCCAAGTTTAAATATTTGATTCAGGTCAGATTATTGCCCAATCTTTTCATTATGAAAGTACTTCTGTCATTTAACAAGTAATCACTAGGGTGATATTTTGAGACCATGAAATATGCTGCTCCCTATTTCACCAAGTAATTTTAGCATCCTTGATGATCCTTGCCTGAATTATTATATTGGTGGTATCTAAATGGTTATATTCCAACTCTATCATTTCTTCCATGTGTATTAGCTGGCATTCTTCTATGAAGAAAAGCATCCAACCCCCTCTCCCATTTTTTGGTATTGTTATAAGTTCATGTATTTTTTTACTTGTATTATACTCCATTACCATCATTATTTTTTATGCTCAAATTAGCCAGACTCATCAGTTTAGCTCTTGTATCCACTTGACATGTTCTCAATAGTTTTTGAACACTTTCTTACTTTCAGGCATTAAAACATTCCTAGGTTCACCTTGTATTTTTTCTGCCTCCGTCCTGGAATTACCCATTTCTCAAAGGAGTCCTGCTCCGTTTTATTGGATATTTAGGGTCTCACTTTTCTTAATGAAGCCATTTAATTGAAGCTTTTCAAACCCAATTTTAAAGGCAATTTGCTAGTGGGCCACTTCATTATCTTCACATAATTTCAATATGATATTGATTTGAAACTCAAGCACTGATTGAACTCTTTCAAGAGGAATGGTTGACGTTCTCAAATTTTCCCAGTCTGTGCTATAAAAGATTAACAGCCAAAATATAGGATAGAAAAGTTGAATTTGATTATTACCTGAGAGGATATTATGAGTATTTTATGTCCCTACCTTTGCGCTTCCTAAATTTATGTGACAACGTGCGTTACATAAATACAGTACTTTACTGCCCTGTCCATTTTCTTTCCCCCTAAATACTCAAATTGTGCTCAAATTATCTTATTAGTTCAGTATATTGTTCTAAACTAGGGATCTGCAAAACTTTTCTGTAAAAATTCAGAAAATAAATATATTAGGTTTTCAATCTTTGTGGCAACAACTCAACTCTTTAGTTGTAGCAAAATCAGCCATAGAAAATATGTAAATGAATGGGTGTGGCTATGCATCCAATAAAACTCTTTTTGCAAAAATAGAAACTGAGTTGTAGTTTGCCAACACCTGCTCTAAACAAAACAAGATTAACAACAACAATAATTATGACAGCTCTTTATTTCTATATTATTGCTACTACAATTATAAATGAAATTTGGTGATAGGTCTAGAATCCAAGACATTCACTTTTAATGTTTTGCCATGCCTCCTTCCAGTCTTTAACCTATGCACTTTTCTTAGATAATGGTCATTGTTCTCCATACATACAGTTTTTCTCCAGCATTTTTCATTAAATTCTATAATCAAGACAGTTCTCCTTTGTAGAGATACTGCTGATTTCCCCTGCCGCATATTGCCTCCACCCTCCTTGAGTTCACCTGCGACACACTGACAGCTTCCCATCTCCATCATCAGCATCTCTGTTTTTCTGCTTGAAGACTCTCTCCAGGTTCACGGGAGCTTACGGTCTCCCCAAAGTGCCATGGTCTCCCCAAGTTCCCAAGGGCAACCCTCAATCAGTGAGGCACTGGAACTGGTGGATCCAGCTTCCCTTTTCTTCAATGCTTATTTTTACAATTTATCACAATTATATTTTTGGTATATTTTCTCCAGTTTGTTGATATTCCCATTTTGTTTATAAATGTTTTATGTATATATGTTTTAAATAATTATGTATTTTTATTAATTGATTTTTTACTGCTTTATTGGCTTTACGTTGATAAAATTCTCTCCCAGATAGTGATATATATGTATTCTTCAATTTAACTTTAGAATCACTTAGAAAAATTACCAAAATCTTATGTATATATGATAAAATGTTGAATTAAGGTGTATGAATATATATACACACACCTTAATGAGAACTATATTTTAACAAATACATTTATTGACATGTTATTTTATCATATTGGAACTTTCCATCTATTAATTTAGATTGACTTTCGATAGTTTAGTCTTTTTTTCTTAGTATTTATTTATTTATTTTATAACCTTTTTTTATTGAATCATAGTTAATTTACAATGTTGGTTAGAGTTTAGTCTTTTTTTAACGTCTCTCAGTAGTGTTTATAGATTTCCTTGATATAGATGTCATGTAGTCTAAGTTAAAATTATTGCTGGGTTTTTATCTTCTTCGTTGCAATTGTGAAATAAGGATGTTTTTCATCCATTACATTCAGTAAATAGTTGAGTTGTTTATAATTATTACTGATTTGGTACATTTACCTTGTACCTAAAAGAATTTTCATATTCATTCCTATACAATGTAGATGTTCATTTATGGAATTGTGTTCTGTTGAGATGCTATCAGCTATATACGGGTACTGTGTGGGAACAAGGTTTTTGAAAGTCATTGCTGTAATGATATAAATATTTTGAGAAGGCCGTTCATAGCCCATTTACAAGGATAAAATAGTCTATGGTCTGCATTTTTTTGTTTAATTTCTGGCTTCATTTAATATCCTTATTCTCTCCTTATTCTAATATGCTAGCTTCCTGTATTTTATATCTTCTTATAGGTCTCCCTACATAATCTCTAGAACCACCAAAATGTAATTCCTTTAAAATGATATTAACTCTAATCATTAGAAGTTGATTCTTTTATTTTCTAAATATGCAAAAGAAATAGAATTTAGCTTCCTCTTTTTCAGTACAAATCAAATGTTAAAATGCACTTTACTCCTTTACAAAACATATTGCCATACAGTGCAATGGCATTTTTCTCCAGTTTGTTGATTTCCAATTTTGTTTATAATTTTTGATGAATACAGGTTTTAAATATTTATGTATCTATATCAGTTTATTTTTACTGCTTTTTTGGCTTCAGGCTTATAAGATTCTCTCTTGGGTAGTGAATATTTGAATCTTAGATCAAATCCCAGCTCTGCAACTTACTGTGTGAACTTAGGTGAGGTACTTAAACTTTTTGTGCCTCAGCTCCCCGATCTGTAAAATGAGGTTATAGGGACATTGTGAGGATTAAGATGGCACATTCTAATATGCCTGCTATGACTTCACATTATGTATTTTATTAATTTCAGGCTCTCCTTTATTTTATAGTTATTCTATAAAGTGCTTAAAGCACAGATGTTGCCTACCCCTATATAAAAGAAAAAACTTAAGGGTGCCAAGGTTTACAACCAACCATTCCCTGTGGGGACCAGGAGGGTTTTTTTTTAAGGCGGGAGTCAAGAGTAGTAACTGCCTCTTCCCCTGCCACCAACAACTCTTCCGCATCCTTAATTTGTTGCCAAACTATTCAAGAACTCCCAACACGCAGAACCAAAAGCAATCAGACCAACTTACTGGCCAAGAGGTGACCTGGAAAGGGCACTTATCTGGTTTGTATGTACATAACCCTAGGGGACTCACTGAGAATCCTTGATCCTCATACAAAGCCCTAAAAAAGGCAGCAATTTGAGAGGATTCAAAGTACTCGAAGGACATAGAAGAGAGGGATGAAATCTACTCTCTGAGGAGCTATTCTTCCAGAAGAATGGGTGTTTGCTTCAGAGAGCAAGAAGGAAAAGGGGAGTCATACAGAATTAAGCCTGTACTTTAGACATCAATTGTGCTTTTGGCTGTGACACACAATTTAAAAATAATCTTGTGTTTACCTAATTAGAAGAGCAAGTGAATCGAAGACAATATACACAGACACACTCACACATGCATTTACTTTTTTGTATAACAAGATGAAATGCTGACATTCATAAATTGATAACATTTTAAATGCCTTTCCCATTCCTTCCCTATTCCTGCCCACCTTTCTCCCTTCTCTATTGAAATTTTCATTTCCTACACAGGTGCATTACAAAGGATGCCAAGTGTAAGCCAACAGATGTTGCAGGAGAAAAAGAAGAAAAAAAATAAACATTTACCACTTCTCGAAAACATAAAGATACACTTTCTAAGTGGATTGAGTCATGTATATCAGATGATTGCACATTTATATTTATTTGAATTTCTTTTTACATCACCACCTCTCGATGGTGGACGAATTTGTTCCTTTGACCAACAATGAAGGGAACATTAATATGATCATATGTATCAATGGAGGTGGCACCAGTGATAATAGAGAAAGCCTGTGCATTGGTAATCTGATCAGTCTTTAAGAAGGCAAACATGCTGAATAATGGAACCCATGTGTGATGGGTAAGTGGAAAGGAAAAGGGGGTTGGGCAGAGTCTCTTGTGGTCACAAATACCTTCAAAAAGACAGAACTATAGGGATTTGAGTGGCTTGTATTACCCATGTAAGACAGAGATAATTTTGACTCACCTTCCTATTTGTCTGATTCTACGCTTCAATTTAGAGTACATGAGAACTTTTGTGACCCTGTGTTTGTCTTTGTGCATTATACTGGCTGAAAACTTCACAGAGACACACTTCTTTGAGGTATCTTTTTAGTTACTTTGAAATTTATAAAATGTAAATTAGACTGGGGAGCTTCAAGATGGTGGAAGAGTAAGACGTGGAGATCACCTTCCTCCCCACAAATACATCAGAAATACATCTACAAGTGGAACAACACAACACAACACTGAACGCTGGCAGAAGACATCAGACCTCCCAAAAGGCAAGAAACTCCCCACGTACCTGGGTAGGGCAAAAGAAAAAAGAAAAAACAGACACAAAAGAATAGGGACGGGACCTGCATCAGTGGGAGGGAGCTGTGAAGGAGGAAAGGTTTCCACACACTAGGAAGGCCCTTCATGGGCGGAGACTGTGCGGGGGCGGAGGGGGGAAGCTTCGGAGCCACGGAGGAGAGCGCAGCAACAGGGGTGCGGAGGGTAAAGCGGAGAGAATCCCACACAGAGGATCAGTGCGGACCAGCACTCACCAGCCCGAGAGGCTTGTCTGCTCACCCTCTGGGGCGGGCGGGGGCTGGGAGCTGAGGTTTGGGCTTCGGAGGTTGGATCCCAGGTAGAGGACTGGGGTTGGCGGCGTGAACACAGCCTGAAGGGGGCTAGTGCACCCCGGCTAGCCGGGAGGGAGTCCGGGAAAAGGTCTGGAACTGCCGAAGAGGCAATAGACTTTTTCTTGCCTCTTTGTTTCCTGGTGCACCAGGAGAGGGGATTAAGACCACCGCTTAAAGGAGCTCCAGAGACGGGCGCGAGCCGCGGCTATCAGCGGGGACCCCAGAGACAGGCATGAGACGCTAAGGCCACTGATGCAGCCACCAAGAAGCCTGTGTGCGAGCACAGGTCACTCTCCACACTTCCCCTCCCGCGAGCCTGTGCAGCCCGCCACTGCCAGGGTCCCGTGATGCAGGGACAACTTCCCCGGGAGAATACACAGCGCGCCTCATGCTGGTGCACAACAAGCCAGCTTCTGCTGCCACAGGCTTGCCCTGCACTCCGTACCCTCCCTCCCCTAGCCTGAGTGAGCCATAGCCCCCCGAATCAGGTGTCCCTTTAACCCCGTCCTGTCTGAGTGAAGAACAGACGCCCTCAGGTGATCTACATGCAGAGGCGGGGCCAAATCCAAAGCTGAACCCCAGGAGCTGTGGGAACAAAGAAGAGAAAGGGAAATCTCTCCCAGCAGCCTCAGGAGCAGCGGATAAAATCACCACAATCAACTTGATGTACCCTGCCTCTGTGGAATACCTGAATAGACAATGAATCATCCTAAATTGAGGAGGTGAACTTTGGGAGCAATGATATATATATATTTTTCCCTTTTTCTCTTAATGTGAGTGTGTATGTGTATGCTTCTGTGTGTGATTTTGTCTGTATATCTTTGCTTTTACCATTTGTCCTAGGGTTCTGTCTGTCCTTTTTATAAGTATAGTTTTTAGCACTTGTTATCATTGGTGGATTTGTTTTATAGTTTGGTTGCTCTCTTCTTTCTTAATTTTTTTATGTTTTTATTACTTAAAGATAATTTTTTAATAATTATTTTTTATTTTAATAACTATTTTATTTTACTTTATTTGATTTTATCTTCTTCTTTCTTTCTTTCTTTCTTTTCTCCATTTTATTCGGAGCCGTGTGGATGACAGGATCTTGGTGCTCCAGCCAGGCGTCAGGGCTGTGCCTCTGAGGTGGGAGAGCCAAGTTCAGGACATTGGTCCACAAGAAACCTCCCAGCTCCATGTAATATCAAATGGCGAAAATCTCCTGGAGATCTCCATCTCAATGCCAAGACCCAACTCCACTCAATGACCGGCAAGCTACAGTGCTGGACACCCTACAACAAACAATTAGCAAGACATGAACACAACCCCATCCATTAGCACAGAGGCTGCCTAAACCCATAATAAGGCCACAGACACCCCAAAACACACCACCAGACGTGGACCTGCCTACCAGAAAGACAAGATCCAGCCTCATCCACCAGAACACAGGCACTAGTCCCCTCCACCAGGAAGCCTACACAACTCACTGAACAAACGTTAGCCACTGGGGGCAGACACCAAAAACAACGGGAACTACGAAACTGCAGCCTGCGAAAAGATCGCAAACACAATAAGTTAAGCAAAATGAGAAGACAGAGAAACACACAGCACATGGAGGAGCAAGGCAAAAACCCACCAGACCTAACAAATGAAGAGGAAATAGGCAGCCTACCTGAAAAAGAATTCAGAATAATGATAGTAAAGATGATCCAAAATCTTGGAAATAGAATGGAGAAAATACAAGAAACGTTTAACAAGGACCTAGAAGAACTAAAGAGCAAACAAACAGTGATGAACAACACAATAAATGAAATTAAAAATTCTCTAGAAATGATCAATAGCAGAATACCTGAGGCAAAGAACAGATAAGTGACCTGGAAGATAAAATAGTAGAAATAACTACTACAGAGCAGAATAAAGAAAAAAGAATGAAAAGAATTGAGGACAGTCTCAGAGACCTCTGGAACAACATTAAACACACAAACATTCGAATTACAGGGGTCCTAGAAGAAGAAGAGAAAAAGAAAGGGACTGAGAAAATATTTGAAGAGATTATAGTTCAAAACTTCCCTAATATGGGAAAGGAAATAGTTAATCAAGTCCAGGAAGCACAGAGAGTACCATAAAGGATAAATCCAAGGAGAAACATGCCAAGACACATATTAATCAAACTATCGGAAATTAAATACAAAGAAAAAATAGTAAAAGCAGAAAAGAAAAAACAATAAAAAACACACAAGGGAATCCCCATAAGGTTAACAGCTGACCTTTCAGCAGAAACTCTGCAAGCCAGAAGGGAGTAGCAGGACATATTTAAAGTGAGGAAGGAGAAAAACCTACAACCAACATTACTCTACCCAGCAAGGATCTCATTCAGATTTGATGGAGAAATTAAAAGCTTTACAGACAAGCAAAAGCTGAGAGAATTCAGCCACACCAAACCAGCTTACAACAAATGCTAAAGGAAATTTTCTAGGCAGGAAAAACAAGAGAAGGAAAAAACTTACAATAACAAACCCAAAACAATTAAGAAAATGGTAATAGGAACATACATATCACTAATTACCTTAAATTTAAATGGATTAAATGCTCCAACCAAAAGACATAGACTAGCTGAATGGATATAAAAACAAGACCCGTATATATGCTGCCTACAAGAGACCGACCTCAGACCTAGGGACACATACAGACTGAAAGTGAGGGGATGGAAAAAGATATTCCATGCAAATGGAAATCAAAAGAAAGCTGGTGTAGCAATTCTCATATCACACAAAATAGACTTTAAAACAAAGACTATTACAAGAGACAAAGAAGGACACTACATAATGATCAAGGGAAGAAGATATAACAATTGTAAATATTAATGCACCCAACATAGGAGTACCACAATACATAAGGCAAATACTAACAGCCATAAAAGGGGAAATCGACAGTAACACAATCATAGTAGGGGACTTTAACACTCCACTTTCACCAATGGACAGATCATCCGAAATGAAAATAAATAAGGAAACACAAGCTTTAAATGATACATAAAACAATATGTACTTAATTGATATTTATAGGACATTCCATCCAAAAACAATAGAATATACATTCTTCTCAAAGGCACATGGAACATTCTCCAGGAGAGATAATATCTTGGGTCACAAATCAAGCCTTGGTAAATTTAAGAAAATTGAAAGCGTATCAAGTATCTTTCCGACTACAATGCTATGAGACCAGATATCAATTACAGGAAAAAATCTGTAAAAAATACAAACACATGGAGGCTAAACAATACATTACTTAATAACCAAGAGATCACTGAAGAAATCAAAGAGGAAATCAAAAAATATTTAGAAACAAATGATAATGAAAACACGATGACCCAAAACCAATGGGATGCAGCAAAATCAGTTCTAAAAGGGAAGTTTATAGCAATACAATCCTACCTTAAGGAACAAGAAACATCTCAAACAACCTAACCTTACACATAAAGCAATTAGAGAAAGAAGAACAAAAAAAGCCCCATAGTTAGCAGAAGGAAAGAAATCATAAAGATCAGATCAGAAATAAATGAAAAAGAAATTAAGGAAATGATAGCCAAGATCAATATAACTAAAAGCTGGCTCTTTGTAAAGATAAACAAAATTCATAAACCATTAGCCAGACTCATCAAGAAAAAAAGGGAGAAGACTAAAATCAATGGAATTAAGAATGAAAAAGGAGAAGTAACAACTGATACTGATAATTTTTTAATAATTATTTTTTATTTTAATAACTATTTTATTTTACTTTATTTGATTTTATCTTCTTCTTTCTTTCTTTCTTTCTTTTCTCCATTTTATTCGGAGCCGTGTGGATGACAGGATCTTGGTGCTCCAGCCAGGCGTCAGGGCTGTGCCTCTGAGGTGGGAGAGCCAAGTTCAGGACATTGGTCCACAAGAAACCTCCCAGCTCCATGTAATATCAAATGGCGAAAATCTCCTGGAGATCTCCATCTCAATGCCAAGACCCAACTCCACTCAATGACCGGCAAGCTACAGTGCTGGACACCCTACAACAAACAATTAGCAAGACATGAACACAACATGAACAGACCAATCACAAGCACTGAAATTGAAACTGTGATTAAAAATCTTCCAACTAACAAAAGCCCAGGACCAGACGGCTTCACAGGCGAATTCTATCAAATATTCAGAGAAGAGCTAACACCTATCCTTCTCAAACTCTTCCAAAATATAGCAGAGGGAGGAACACTGCCAAAATCATTCTACATGGCCACCATCACCCTGATACCAAAACCAGGCAAAGATGTCACAAAGAAATAAAATTACAGGCCAATATCACTGATGAACATAAATGCAAAAATCCTCAACAAAATACTAGCAAACAGAATCCAACAGCACATTAAAAGGATCATACACCGTGATCAAGTGGGGTTTATTCTAGGAATGCAAGGATTCTTCAATATATGCAAATCAATCAATGTCATACACCGTATTAACAAACTGAAGGAGAAAAACCATATCATCTCAATAGATGCAAAGAAAGCTTTCGACAAAATTCAACACCCATTTATGATAAAAACCC
>NC_041227.1:107021331-107022192 GCF_002837175.3 Physeter macrocephalus | reverse complement strand
ACAAACTGAAGGAGAAAAACCATATGATCATCTCAATAGATGCTACCAGAAAACTACTAGAGCTAATCAATGAATTTGGTAAAATAGCAGGATACAAAATTAATGCACAGAAATCTCTTGCATTCCTATACACTAATGATGAAAAATCTGAATGTGAAATTAAGAAGACACTCCCATTTACCACTGCAACAAAAAGAATAAAATATCTAGGAATAAACCTACCTAAGGAGACAAAAGACCTGTATGCAGAAAATTATAAGACAGTGATGAAAGAAATTAAAGAAGATACAAATAGATGGAGAGATATACCACGTTCTTGGATTGGAAGAATCAACATTGTGAAAATGACTATACTCTCCAAAGAAATCTACAGATTCAATGCAATCCCTATCAAACGAGCAACGGCATTTTTCACAGAACCAGAACAAAAAATTTCACAATTTGTATGGAAACACAAAAGCCCCGAATAGCCAAAGCAATCTTGAGAAAGAAAAATGGAGCTGGAGGAATCAGTCTCCCTGACTTCAGACTATACTACAAAGTGACAGTAATCAAGACAGTATGGTACTGATACAAAAACAAAAATATAGCTCAAAGGAACAGGATAGAAAGCCTAGAGATAAACCCATGCACATATGGTCACCTTATCTTTGAAAATCTACAGATTCAATGCAATCCCTATCAAACGAGCAACGGCATTTTTCACAGAACCAGAACAAAAAATTTCACAATTTGTATGGAAACACAAAAGACCCCGAATAGCCAGAGCAATCTGAGAAAGAAAAGTGGAGCTGGAGGAATCAGTCTCCCTGACTTCAGACTATACTACAAAGTGACAGTAATCAAGACAGTATGGTACTG